>NC_134363.1:49129360-49279360 GCF_048569485.1 Anomaloglossus baeobatrachus | reverse complement strand
CCACTCACACACACCCGATCGCATCCACTCACACACACCCGATCGCATCCACTCACACACACCCGATCGCATCCACTCACACACACCCGATCGCATCCACTCACACACACCCGATCGCATCCACTCACACACACCCGATCGCATCCACTCACACACACCCGATCGCATACACTCACACACACCCGATCGCATACACTCACACACACACAGACACTGACGATATTGCACATACGCGCTTATACTCACAACATCCGGGGATATCACATGCTTCTGGCCATGTGATCCTCCGTCAGGTCCTGGAAGATCACAACAGCACAGTATCGCCGCCGAGAAGCAAGCGATATCCCAGGATGTTGTGAGTATGTGGATGCGATGTGATGTGTGTGTGTGAGTGAGTGTGATCTGATTTGTGTGTGTGTGTGTGCTGTTATGTGTCTGTATTTTCCGCCGCTGCAGGACCTTGATGTGTGGATGCGATGTGATGTGTGTGTGATGTGTGTGTGAGTGTGAGCCGGTGTACACTGGTAACTATGATACACATCGGGTAACTAAGGGACCTTAGTTACCCGATGTGTATAATGGTTACCAGCTTTCACGGCCTCCGTGAAGATCCCAGCATCTCAAGGTTATGTGTGGCGCTGCTGGGATCCTGACGGAGCCGGTGTAGAAGCAAGCGATATCCCAGCATGTTGTGAGTGTGTGGATGTGATGTGTGAGAGTGAGTGTGATCTGATGTGTGTGTGTACTCACCTGGGAATCGGGGCTCCGTGTCAGTTGGGCCAGAGCGAGCGTGCATTGCGTGAGGGGGGCGGGGCCTGCAGAGAGCCAGGGCGAGAGGCCAATCCGTGTGGGGGGGCGGGGCCATGGCGAGCCCAGCGGCCAATCAGCTTTGTGTCACCGTAAGGACACAATTTCGGAGCATGACAGACAGACAGACAGACAGACACAGACAGACAGACAGACAGACAGACAGACAGACAGACAGACAGACAGACAGACAGACAGACAGACAGACAGACAGACAGACAGACAGACAGACAGACAGACAGACAGAATAAGGCAATTATATATATATAGATGGTATTTGGGCAGATCTGCATGCAAAGTTCTGAAGGCTTCAGAGCTGAAATCTCTTTGGCATTTTTTGCAGGTGAGGAGAGTTTGTTCTGAATTCGGAGAGATTTCCTCTTTAAAAAAGGTTAGTGCACTCCACCCAAAAAAGTACAATAGAAGCGACCCATAAAATAAGCATAGCAATGTCAAAACGATACTGCTGTGCACAAGTCCTGTCTAAGAAACTCAAAGAAGTGACATACTTGCAAGTAGAAAGCAAAAGATGTTGGCAGCGGTACAGCTGCAAGAATGACGGCAAGGCATCCAGCATGATGTAGGGGCTGAGACCCTGATTCCAGCGATGTGTCACTTACTGGGCTGCTTGCGGTCATTTTCATACAATCACAATTTTCTCTGCTACAGATCTAGCAGTTCTCTGAATGCTGAGCCCTGTATAACCTCACCCACTCCACTGATTTCTGTGTACACTGTGCATAGGCAGAAAGCTATCAATTGGGGTGGAGTTACACCAAGCAGCAGGACTAGCAGTAGCAAGACATCTAGTCATATACTGATAATCTCCTGCTGATAAAACATTCATTTTTTGCTTTTAAAATAGCAACACACATCCTAGTAAGTGACATCACTGGAATCAGATTCTCAGCCCCTACTCTGATTACATAGTTGACAGATTCGATTTAAGAAATCTCATGCACACGCTGCAAATATATGAGCTGTATATAACGGCAGGAGCCGTGGGTTTGAGATTGGCATCACGTTGCGGATGTAGCTGCAAATTTTACACTTTCACCCCCGCTCTTTCTTCGCGATGATGTCCACTTAGGCCAAACACTATGCAACAATTTGATGGGGGAGGGGGGCGAGTACAAATTCAGGCCATGCAGGAGGACAGTCTAGCACACTGATTACAGGATAGCAGAACTATGAATGCAGCTCTGAAGTACAAAACAGATAGTAGCCCAGGAACAAAGCAAGATAAGCAACTCTAATCTCTATGTAAATTATATTATGCCTAATGAATGGAGTTTCAAATTGAAGAAAAACAATTGCAGCCATATTTGTTTAGACTCCATAAAAAGCAGCTCTAGAAGTATCTGATAAGAGGCAGTTTTAATAAGACAGACAATACCTAACTCCATTTCTGAATAATTCCATCACTGGGCTCGGGACGCAATTATTTATTAATAAGGAACACCCTTGTGTCATATTGATTATTACTCCTTATCACAGCAATATAAGTCTTCAAGGCCTGGAGCCACAGCGGAGACTCCTACTATTACCTGTCCGAGCAAAGATCATTCAGGTCAAGTAATACCGTGCTTTTCCAAAAATAAGACCCCGTCTTATACTTTTTTTGCTCGCCAAAAAGCACTAGGGCTTATATTTGGAGGATGTCTTATTCTTGGAGAAACACGGTTGGAAGGTAAGTTTACACCCCAAAAAAGCAGACCCCCTACTTGCAGACGGACTTCTGCATGGCTCCTGGGCCTCCCTCTGATCTCCAGTGGGTGCTGCACGCAGTCCTCCCCTGCTTTTGGCTGACACACAGCAGATCGCTCACACAAAGCAGATCGCCGATCACACACACACACACCCACTCACACACCCACACCACATCCAGCGTTAAAGAATGCTTCCGGCTGCAGGGAATGATGGGAGGAAGTCACGTGTATCCGCAGGTCCTGTAAGCTAGCATTGCGGCAGGTCCTTGCGCTTCACTGCAGTGCCTCTCAGGATTCTGCCGGTGAGAAGAAATCAGTGTCGCTGGATGTGGTGAGTATATGTGCGATGTGATGTGTGTGTGATTTGATTTTTGTGTGTGTGATACGATGTTTGTGTGTGTGATACGATGTTTGTGTGTGTGATCTGATTGTGTGCGCGCGCGAGATCGGATGTGTGCGTGCGGGAGTGTGATCACGGCAGGTCCTCTGCTCGGCGTCTGGTGAGTGGGATTACGAGGCGTCCGCTGTCTATAATGAAGTGCAGTATTTATTAACTTTTTTGATCTGCGACTAGGGCTTATTTTCGGGGGAGGGCTTATATTTAAGTCTTGCTCTGAAAATACTGAAAATCCCTGCTAGGGCTTATTTTTGGGGGAGGTATTATTTTTGGAAAAACAAGGTATTACAGGTTTTAAAAGTTTTAACCAAAGTTTTTAATCAAAGCAAAGACTAAAAATTGAGTAAAAGGAAATTTAATATTATTGCAAGATCAAAAGGACATTGAAGAAATTGTTTGGTGCCGTATCTGGAGGTGCGCGGTGCCGATGACATTGCAGCTCTTATTTCTGACCGGAAGAGTGCATGATTGGCAGATATCACTCATCTCTCTTAAATACATCTCTTTTTAGAATAGGACACATCCCTTTAAATGGATTGAAAATCCCCTTTAAGGGATTATCTGCTCACCGTGAGTTCAGCTTCTGAGGCTTTAGTGATATCAATGAAGGAAGTGGCAATGATTTTCTTGTAGGGTAAATGATGCCCACTGAAATGAAAGGGTGATCATGTAATTCCCATTTTCACAGGCTACAAACTACACAGGTGTTCTGCAAGCAAGGAGCCAACTGCTACCTAATACGTTTGGCTGTGGAACCTTGCTGCCGAAGTTGCTGTGTAGCCCCAGCCTAACATATTAGGTAGCAGTTGGTTCCTTGCTTGCAGAATACCTGTGTAGTTGCCTAGGTTAGACTTGTAGTATGTGAACCTTGACATTAAGTGGTCACCTTTTCATTTCAGGGGACATCATGTACCCATACATCTCCCCTGCTGGCTCTGACTTTTTGCAACTTGCTTGCTGCTTTACCCCAGCAATCACAATACAACTCCATTCACCTGTATTCTGCGATGTAGCAATATTTGGCTGTGGAACCTTGCTGCCAAAGTTGCTGTGTAGCCCCAGCCTAATATTGCTACATCGCAGAATACAGGTGAATGGAGTTGTATTGTGATTGCTGGGGTAAAGCAGCAAGCAAGTTGCAAAAAGTCAGAGCCAGCAGGGAACATGTATGGGTACATGATGTCCCCTGAAATGAAAAGGTGACCACTTAATGTCAAGGTTCACATACTACAAGTCTAACCTAGGCAACTACACAGGTATTCTGCAAGCAAGGAACCAACTGCTACCTAATACGTTTGGCTGTGGAACCTTGCTGCCAAAGTTGCTGTGTAGCCCCAGCCTAAGATCGCTATGTTCCTCTGCTACATCGCAGAATAATACAGTTGATTAGTTTCTCACTGTGGTTTCAGCTTCATCAGCTTTAGTGATATCAATGAAGGAAGTGGCGATGACTTTTTTCACGGCAAATGTATTGTTACAAGATGCCCACTGAAATTAAAGGGTGACCATGTAATTTCCATTGTCACATACTTCTATAAGTCTAACCTGGGCAACTACACAGGTGCTCTGCAAGCAAGAAGCAAACTACTACCTAATAAGTTAGGCTGGGGCTACACAGAGTCTTTGGCAGCAAGGTTCCACAGCCAAAGATCGCTATGTTCCTCTGCTACATCACAGAATAATACAGGGGAATGGAGTTGTATAGTGATCCCTGGGATAACACAGCAAGCAAGTCGCAAAAAGTCAGAGCCAGTGGGATTTTTTTTGCTTGACGCGGCACCCTAGGGTATTGTCATGCAATCTAATTCCCTTGCAAATACACTGCAATGTAGCAGCGGCCTGTGTCACAATTTAAGTCACCATGTAGCCCCCGCCTTCAGTTTCTATTAGGTAATGTAGTGTGACAGGCTACCACAAGAGGTTCAGACAGGTAATTACTGTGACATCACCACTGTGTTTCCCTAGGTACATTGCTGTTGGATCTAAAGGTTTTTTTTTGCTGCATTCTCCAATGCTGGACAAGTTTTTCATAATAAGCAGAAGTCTGATGCAGAAAATAAAGAAAAAAAAAACAAAAAGCAAAAGAAAAAACAAACAACACACCTACCAGACCAATGCCGCTCCTGCGATCTCACCGCTTCCCTTTTTTGGCTGCCAGGAGGGGCAGAAGTGGCTGCCGGTCAGCTGCCAAGAGGGGCAGAGGCGGCTGCCGGTCGGCTGCCAAGAGGGGCAGAGGCGGCTGCCGGTCGGCTGCCAAGAGGGGCAGAGGCGGCTGCCGGTCGGCTGCCAAGAGGGGCAGAGGCGGCTGCCGGTCGGCTGCCAAGAGGGGCAGAGGCGGCTGCCGGTCGGCTGCCAAGAGGGGCAGAGGCGGCTGCCGGTCGGCTGCCAAGAGGGGCAGAGGCGGCTGCCGGTCGGCTGCCAGGAGGGGCAGAGGCGGCTGCCGGTCGGCTGCCAGGAGGGGCAGAGGCGGCTGCCGGTCGGCTGCCAGGAGGGGCAGAGGCGGCTGCCGGTCGGCTGCCAGGAGGGGCAGAGGCGGCTGCCGGTCGGCTGCCAGGAGGGGCAGAGGCGGCTGCCGGTCGGCTGCCAGGAGGGGCAGAGGCGGCTGCCGGTCGGCTGCCAGGAGGGGCAGAGGCGGCTGCCGGTCGGCTGCCAGGAGGGGCAGAGGCGGCTGCCGGTCGGCTGCCAGGAGGGGCAGAGGCGGCTGCCGGTCGGCTGCCAGGAGGGGCAGAGGCGGCTGCCGGTCGGCTGCCAGGAGGGGCAGAGGCGGCTGCCGGTCGGCTGCCAGGAGGGGCAGAGGCGGCTGCCGGTCGGCTGCCAGGAGGGGCAGAGGCGGCTGCCGGTCGGCTGCCAGGAGGGGCAGAGGCGGCTGCCGGTCGGCTGCCAGGAGGGGCAGAGGCGGCTGCCGGTCGGCTGCCAGGAGGGGCAGAGGCGGCTGCCGGTCGGCTGCCAGGAGGGGCAGAGGCGGCTGCCGGTCGGCTGCCAGGAGGGGCAGAGGCGGCTGCCGGTCGGCTGCCAGGAGGGGCAGAGGCGGCTGCCGGTCGGCTGCCAGGAGGGGCAGAGGCGGCTGCCGGTCGGCTGCCAGGAGGGGCAGAGGCGGCTGCCGGTCGGCTGCCAGGAGGGGCAGAGGCGGCTGCCGGTCGGCTGCCAGGAGGGGCAGAGGCGGCTGCCGGTCGGCTGCCAGGAGGGGCAGAGGTGGCTGCCGGTCGGCTGCAGTCTGTCAGTGTTCTCTCAGAGTGAAAAGATGGGGCTGCAGCCAATTATCTGTTGCATTAGTCAAGTGACATAATGGAAGAAAAGTTGTAAAAATATGCTTTTTATGATTATTACTTTATTAAAAGAAAACCTTTAGCCACATCACACAGATGAAACTCTGCAGGATCCAAATTGTTCCCTTCTGCAGCAAAACTCCACAGTGTACTGAAACAAAATTCTGTTCTATAAACCAGAACCAGATTATTAGACTTTCTGGATTATCAAATTTTTGAATTAAAAGGGATTTCATTGTATTGGGTTTGGGCTAGATATTCGAGAGGCTGCAGCTTGGCAAAGCCCATGTTTGCATGCATGGGCACAACACACTAAACACACATACACAGCTTCCACTACTACGATCCATATTAGAAGTCAATGGGTGCACACAAAAAAAAAAAAAAAAAAAAAAAATGTATGGCAAAATCACATGAGTTTTCTGTATTTCATTCATTTTACATGGATCCATTACAATTAATAAAAGGGTTTTCTAAGAATGTAATAAAATATCCCCATCATGTAATTTAAAGCGGCAGTCTAGTCATATATCGTATTCTGCAGTCCACTGCTCCAGAGACCTGTGTCTCAACTGACAGAGGAGCTGTATTGTAAGCACAGAGCTGCCAGAGAAGGGCTCTGACAAGGAAAAAAAACAAAAAAAACATTTTTCTCTTCGGCTGACTGCAAATAGAGGATTGAGGCTGGAGAAAAGTCTATTGTGCCCAGTCAGTCAAGATTTCTCGCTTCTCCTTTCAGAGCCCTTTTCCAGCAGGCTCACTAGTATGTGTGGTTAATATACAGCTCCTCTTTCAGTTGAAACACAGATTTTGGGTGCAGTGTTTCTTCAGACTAGGACAGGTTGCTGTTTGAATTATATGATGGGGGCCATTTCATTACATTCCTGAAGAACCATTAGGATAAGAAATGGTATTTTGACCTTTATTACCGTATTCATTAAATTGCTCATGTAAGCAAGATGGCATATGGATGTAAAAATAGACATGCCAGTTTTGGAAGACTTTTTTTTTTTTTGCAGCCTTTTGATTGGACAGTGCATTTTTTTTTCAGTTAAAAACCAACTCAAAGCTTATTGAAAAAAAAAACCAAACACTTTGCTCAGTCATGGCCAAAATAAAAGGAGAAGACCTCAATATAAGCCTTTGGGTTCTGCAAGGAGCTTGCAAAAATCTTATTGCTAACCATATAAGCAGCCAGAAAAGGGCATGGCTCCTGCCCAGGCTCAGACGGCATTTCAAGCTCCTTAATGACTACAGATGGGTGCCAAGAGGAGAAAAAGGGGTTAAAGTGTGGCACCCCAGGGTTGCCACAGTAACAACACAAAGGGTTAACTCCCCACACACAACACCAAGACCTCCTGGCCAGAAGGGGGAGACCAAGCTGCTTCCCTGTATATTCTGGTGGAGGGAGGAAATGGTCAGAAGTGGTTTCAGTTTGGAAGTTCAGTGCAGAGCACTGAGGAGACAGGATCTCTGCAGGTTGGAAGCTGGCTTTAGCTCACCTCAGGATCCACTGACCAATTCCAGGCCTAGCTGAGGGTCTGAGGAAAGGAGAAAGCGTACACAGAGGAACATTCCTGGGAGACAGAGCATTGCTGAGTTCATCCCAGTGGAGCACACAGAACGGATGCTGGATCCGAGACTGCAGGTTACATACTGCACAGTTACCACCAGAGAAGTGAAGATTCCAGATCTTTCACCTGTACCACAGACACAAGCAACAAGCGCAGAGTTCAGGAACATACTAGGAAGGACTCGAGTTGCCTGTCAGGTTGGTACCGAGGAGCACAGAGCCAGCTGCATAGTTCACACAGCAGCAGGGCCACAGACACACAGTGCAGGCAAGGAAGCCAAAACGGCCCGGCTGGGTGGGAGAAACCCTGAACCCCTCACAGACTCCGTGGACAGTACTCTGCTGAATACCATCATCAGTAAAAGACAAAGAAACTGCAAAACCGTGAGTCTGCCTGTTTATTGTGCTCGTGTCCTGCACTCCCCCCATAGACTAACATACTGCCCCGGGGAAAAGGCTCTACCCGTGGGGAGCCGTCCCATCTCAAGCTGCCTTCCATCACCCCGGAGGTTCTGCAGCAGCGGTGGTCATCTCTGATCACATTCCACGGGTGGCGTCACGAACATAACCCCCCCCTTTTATTGTGGAACCAGGGAGCACGGACCGGGTCACGACACCGTGATCCCCTGTCCAGAAGCGACCCCTTGGCCCGGTTCTGGGTATCTCCTTAACCCCTGGCGACACAACCTTGGCGTCACGAACAGGATGCGGACTGGACCCGGCTGCAACCCGGGTGACGTGTGCCTGTAAAGACTTATTGCATCGCATAAAAGACTTGCACTGTGAATTGTTGCAACAAAGAACGGACTTTAAACTTTGCAAAGATACCTGGAAAAATCCAAAAACATCATTGGTAACATTTTCCAGGCGCCATCTTTAATCGCGTCATTAGCTGCTACGCGCGGGAGAACAGCGCGCCTAAACTAAGACTCCGCCCACCGCTTGCAGAGGAGGTGCGCTCGGTGCTGCGACCCGAACGAAAACGCAGAAAAGTGTCTCAGGCTTGCTGTCAAGAAGACTGGTGAAATTAACTAAGGGGGCGCAAAGATGTCGCAGCAGGGAGATGCTGTTGTACCCGGCGGTGTAGCGGCACCCATCATGCCGTTCCTGATGCCGTACACCCCGGGTGCAGTGTGGCTGCCGCAGTACTCAGGTGAGCCCAACACATTTAATGACTTTATCGGAAAGCTAAAAATCTACTACAGCATGTACCCCCTGACAGAAGCTCAGCGTGTTGGTATGCTTATGGGACAGTTAACTGGCAATGCCCAGCGGGAGGCTACATCCTGGCCGGATGATGCAAAGGACACTGTAGAGCATATAATGCAGGGCACTGCGGCCGATGCCGCTGCCCCTGACTGCTGAGCCCCTCGCTACGTCCCCCATGGTCACCTCTCCCTCCTTCCCATTGTGCAATGCCCCCCGCTGACCCCCCTTCCCTGCTGGGACCTCCTCCAGGGCATATAAACAGCTGCCGGAGTCCCTCCTTCCTCTTACCACATCTGCCCTCAGGGTGAGCATCGCCGATGGACCCCCTGGAAGCAGCGGTAAGAGAAAGGAGCGGACGGGAGGGAGCCGAATGGCTTGCCTCCCTTGTGGGCACCAGCTCCCTCCTGCCGGTTCCCAGCAGCGGTGGGCGCAGGTCTTCCAGACCCTCCCGTCCACCGCAGCGTCTAAGCCCCACCACAGATTCCAGGCGCAGGGCGGCCCGGTCCAGAAGGTCCGGTCCGCTTTCACCTCCTGCTCCCGGCCCTAGCTCCCGGCCCTAGCCCCTGATCCCCCCCAACATCACGCCGGTCGCCATGGCCACCTCGCGCACCTCCCCCCGCCGGGATGACGCGGCCCCGTGTGACTCCCTGTGGCATACGGAGGTCGCGTCACATCCTGCTATCCATGTTCGCCGCGTCACTTCCTGTGATGCGGCGATCACATGATAACTCGTCACTTCCGGTTTCGGGTCCCGGACCGGAAGTGACGTCAGAATCCTGAAAAACAACAGAATGCGGTGTTCGGCGCACATATCAGCTGTTTTTAACAGCTGACATGTGTGACTACAAGTTACGGGTGGGATCGCTTCCACCTGCAACTTGTAACCCCTTACATCTCGCTGCCAAAGTCTGGCAGCGAGATGTATATGCGCGGGCATTACTATCACGTACCACCGCCCCCACCAAAAGTCACGTGCGTGATCACATGACTTTCGTTGGTTGCCATGGTAGCACAGGGTCATGTGATGACGCCTGTAGCTACCTTGAGTCACTTGCTCTCAGTGCCGGCATACTTCCGGCATTGAGGGTAAAGCAGTGTATCTGCAGATCTCAGCTGTGTAGCTGAGATCTGCAGATAGTGCAGAGCGATCGAATTGTTGATCCATACATCCCCCTAAAGGGACAAGTTTAAAAAAAAAAAAATAAATAAATAAATAAAATAAAATAATAAAAAAAAAAAAATAAAATAAATAAATAAAATTAAAAAAAAATAAATAAATAAATAAATATGTATACATATATACACATATTTGGTATCGCCAAGTTCAGAAAAGCTTGATCTATCAAAATATAAAGTCAATTAAAGAATAATAATGCTATAATGCTAATAATTTTATTCACTTGGGTAGCGCTGTCCACGGCGCTTTGTATGCATTGGCGACGCTGTCCCCATTGGAACTCACAATCTAGAGTCCCTAATCTGATTGTTAAATTTCGTAGCAGCAAAAAAAAAAAAAAAAAAAAAAACACGAGAAACACCCAAAATTACGCTTTTGGTCACCGCGTGTTTTGCGTAACATCCAATAACAGGCGATCAAAAGTAGCATCTGCGCAAAATGGTACCATTAAAAAATGTAAACTCGAGACGCAAAATAAGCAGTCATTGCGCCATAGATCCCAAAATGAGAACGCTACGGGTTTCGGAAAATGGCGCAAAACGTACGCCACTTTTATTGGGCGATCTTGTTAACACCATCAGGAGTAGTTCTGGTTAACCCCGCGTTTGTACAACATCAGGATGTAACGCAGCAGCGCCCGACTTACACAGGGACGTGTTCTACTGCTGTGTATCACAGCTGGGAACTCACCTAACACCAGATACAGTTAAAATAAATAAATAAATAAAAAATTCGCGCAAACGAATACGTCGATATCTGTTCCCTAATATCAGTGGACCAAAAAACAGTCAACAAAGAAAAGAGTCAATTCGCAAAATACTGCAATACCATTTTCAACTCCTATAAAACCCATTGGGGTTCTGCGTGGTGGAAGTACGACGAAGAATTTAGAAGATGCTTGGCATTCCAACCGTTGGGAAGTTAAGGCCACCGATTCGTGGCTTATGATGGCGCAAAAGTCCCACCAGTCGTTTCCAGGCCCACCAAACTTTTCCTCTCACCACGCTACACCTGGAGCTGCAAATGTCCGTAGACCAGGTCGCTGTTGGCTTTTCAATGAAGGCCATCGCAGGTTTCAAGGACTCCGCAAATACAAGCGCGAATGCTCATCGTGCGGAGGCAATCACACCTCCTCCAAATGCGATAAGCAACTAGACAGGCATCACACTAAAAATGCACCACCAAGTCCCAAAGACTCCAGTGAACGTGCACGTGGTGGAGCCATTGCTAGAACGTTACCCCAATAAGGCTGCGGCCAACGCTATTAGGGACGGTTTCAACCACGGTTTCTTTATCCCCCTTTATGTTCTCCTCAGAACTAACCTTCGCCCCCAACCTCAAATCGGCCCGGGACCTCCCACAGGTCCTGGCGAACAAACTACTGAAGGAAGTGGCGTTAGGCCGACTAGCAGGCCCATTTATAGATTTACCATTCTTAAACCCTCGCGTTTCACCCCTAGGGATAGTGCCTAAGAAAGAAAAGGGTAAATTTCGCCTCATACACTACTTGTCCTTCCCGGCTGGGCGGTCAGTCAATGACGGCATCCCCACAGAGGACTCAGCAGTTTCCTACGCATTTTTGACAAAGCGGTCGCACTGGTGCGAAAAGCAGGGTAAGGAGCACTAATGGCAAAATCGGACATAGCATCTGCTTTTCACCCGCTACTAGTGCACCCCGATTGTCCCACCTGCTAGGGCGCTATTTCAACAAAAAATTCTGTTACCACATGTGAATTACCATGGGTTGCTCCATATCCTGCTCACACTTCGAGCTCTTCAGCTCTTTCCTGGAATGGGTGGTTAAGGACGTGGCAAAGAATAAATTGGTCACCCATTATTTGGATGATTTCTTGTTCGTTTTCCCACACCAACTCTAAAGCATGCTCAACCGCGTTAAAATCTGTCCAGGTCATAGCGGACAAGTTTGGTTTCCGCTGTTGGCCGAAAAAACAGTTGGCCCTGTGACCTGCCTTTTCATTTGAGAATCGAAATAGACTCAATTATCATGATGTTTCGGCTACCACTCGAAAAGGTTGAAAACACCACATCGCTCATTGACGGGTTCTGCGCGGTTGGTAAGGTAACCCTGGCGCAAATGCAATCTCTATTAGGCTTGCTCGCCTTCGCCTTTAGAGTCATGCCCATGGGAAGGGGCTTTTCCCTGAGGCTCTGCCTGGCCACTAGGAGCATAACTGCCTCCCATCAAAGGATTTGCATCACCAGCGCTCTACGTGAGGAGCTCGGTGTATGGAGGTCCTTCATAGCTACTTACAATGGGCGTTCATGTTTCCAGGAACAGGAAGTTTCCAGCGCTGATATATCTATTTTCGGATGCTGCCGGGTCCACCGGATTCGGCCTTTACCTTGGTCCCAATTGGTGCGCTAATCGCTGGCCCAACACATGGCACCTGTCTGGGTGGACAAAAAAAAAAAAAAAAAAATTTACTCGAGCTGTTCCCTATAATAGTAGCTACAAGTCTTTGGGCAGAAAAGTTGGCGAACAATCGGACCCGCTTCAGGACTGACTACATAAGTGTCGTCGACGCCGTTAACCACCTCGCATCTTCCTCACCACCGGTGATCAGCTTGCTACGATACTTAGTTCTTAAGTGCCTTGAACATAATATCTGGGTCAGGGCCATCCACATACCGGGGATTGATAATACTATCGCTGATGCCTTATTGCATTTGATTTTCAGAAGTTTCGAGCATTGCACCCAGAATCTGACAACAATGGCCAAAGGTGTCCACAGTCCCTCTGGACGGTCCCTGTGGACAGTTGATTCCGCTGGTTAAGGCATCCCATCAACGTGGCATTTGTATGGTAAGGCTGGGGACGAATGATTTCAATATAGTTCAACCGCTGCCTAGCCAGGTGTCCGCGGTTTTTCTTAGCAATTCCGTTGCTCGAGACATAACGCATCTACATACCAGTGGCTTGCCGGGCACAGTAGCGTAGTTGCGGGTTGCAGGAATAGCCTCTCACTTTCAGGTTCGTGGATGGACCGATGTCACCAAGGCCTTTCTGTTCAAACAGGCCGTTAAAGGCTGAAAGCGCTGGTGCACGGAGAACAGGAAGGCCAATTCATTCGCCATCCTTTCCGGCATAATAAACCAGCTAGGTGACGTTTGCACCAATGACAGCGAGGTCCTCTTGTTCTCGGCCGCCTTCTCGCTAGCATTCTTCGGAGCTTTGATGGTCAGCGAATTAGTTAGCAGGTCCCTAGGTCGCACCGGTGGTCTGTTACGCGACAATGTTATAGTTTGCAATGGTGGAGTACGGGTTCGCATAAGGCGCTCCAAAACAGATCAGCTCGGTAGAGGAGTTTGGTTCCCTATTTTCCCGTTTTCAGGTATCCTATGTCCCATCCTTACCTTGCAGCGACACTTAGAGTCTTGGGTTCCCAACAAATTCTTCTTGGAGCAAGCAGAGTGATCCCACTCATGGCGACACAACTTTCGGCATTGCTCAAAATGTCTATTTCCTACCTGGACCTACAACCAGGAGATTATGGCATGCACTCCTTCCGCATCGACACGACAACCGAGGCAGCAAGGGCCAGCTTCATACCTATCCGTGCAGTCCTGTAGTTCCCTGCCACCAGTTGTCCACTGTTTGGCACGTTTATATATTACACAAAAAAAAAAAAAAAAAAATTGTTAACCGAAATGATATACATATATTTATTTATCTAAGCACCTTCAAACCTAAAGAAACATTAATACAATGATGTTTACTGACACGATGATGGAAAATGTTTTGCATACAAGAGAAGTAACCGTTTTTCTTTTAGATCTGTCGAGACCTAGCATCTGGATCCTAGGTCACTCACACATATTCTGGGCAGCACGGCGGACTGAGTCGAGACCGGGTGGAAGCGTGCTGGGAGTTTGTGACCTCAAGTTTCACTGGAGAAGAGTTCGGGGCCTGGCCTGGGCCCAGGTCCTGCCCGTGGTAGTGAGCATATCCAGAGTAGCCACTGGCCTACTGGTGCTGGTCATTCACGGGTGGAAATGACCTGGTAAATGTGAGGATCCAGGATCTGCTTGCGGTCATGCAAGTGGTCCTAGATAAGTTCAGCAGCTTCTTTCCTAGATAAGTTCAGCAGCTTCTTTCCTAGATAAGTTCAGCAGCTTCTTTAGCAACGTAGTGGGGTACGGTCCAGTATATTACCGAGATTGAGTTGTACAGGGGCAAGGAACATAGCAGCTGTGGAAAGGTCAAGGCAACAAGTTAATATGCAGATCGCCAAATTTATAGCGTCAGGAAGAGGGATAGTGCCTGGACACGAGATGCTGGAATCAGAGGTCAGCCGTTTGGTGCTAAAGGATGGTTTTAGCCTTAATGATATAGGCCTAGACAATTTCCTGTCGGACAGTAAGGACGGGGTTGAGCGGGCCATAAGGGCCCTGTGTGGGGGTCGCAGCTCAGGCTTGGGCCTTCGCCACTCCGTGGCCGGTGGAAGAGGGATTTGGTGAGAGCCAACCTGCCACGGACGGCCGTAGGCATCGGGCCTCCTCCCTCAGGTTTAAGGCGGATTTGTGCCTGTGGTTAAAGCTGTGGCCAAAATAACAAGCAACCCCCTTTTATATCAACATTGAATGGTGTTACGTGGATACCTTCAATAAAGTACAAAAGAAAGATATTCCATGTGTGGTCTCCTTCATTGCGCGGTGGGGAGGGGGAACCGGTTGGTGGGTCTCGGCAGTCTGCAGGGCACTGCGGCCGATGCCGCTGCCCCTGACTGCTGAGCCCCTCGCTACGTCCCCCATGGTCACCTCTCCCTCCTTCCCATTGTGCAATGCCCCCCGCTGACCCCCCTTCCCTGCTGGGACCTCCTCCAGGGCATATAAACAGCTGCCGGAGTCCCTCCTTCCTCTTACCACATCTGCCCTCAGGGTGAGCATCGCCCGCCCTCCCTCCCTTAAGAAGGTTTTGTTACAAGTTCTGAAGTCAAAGCTGGTGGAAGAGGGATTTGGAGAACCTACCTGCCACGGACGGCCGTAGGCATCGGGCCTCCTCCCTCAGGTTTAAGGCGGTTTTGTGCCTACGGAAAAAGGTTATGGTTCAATTTCAAAGTCACAGCCGGTGGAAGAGGGATTTGGTGAGAGCCAACCTGCCACGGACGGCCGTAGGCATCGGGCCTCCTCCCTCAGGTTTAAGGCGGATTTGTGCCTGTGGTTAAAGCTGTGGCCAAAATAACAAGCAACCCCCTTTTATATCAACATTGAATGGTGTTACGTGGATACCTTCAATAAAGTACAAAAGAAAGATATTCCATGTGTGGTCTCCTTCATTGCGCGGTGGGGAGGGGGAACCGGTTGGTGGGTCTCGGCAGTCTAGCTGGACTAAAAGCAGCTTTTGAATCCACTGCTGGCAGCCGGGCTAAAATGAGGTTCTTTGGATGCAAGCAAAAACCTAGAGAGAGCGCAAGAGACTTTGCCTTAAACTTGCAGGAGGCGCTCAGAGCACTTAAATTAGCAGAACCTGCCTTAGCCCCTGGAGCAGATAAGCTGCTGATAGACCAATTCCTGGATGGACTCTCATCCCCTTCCCACCGGGGACAACTGAGCATGATGGTGATCCAGGATCCAGGACTAACATTTGCCCAGCTAAAGGATAGAGCCATCCGCCTCCAGCAGGTGGAGGAGCCGCAGGATATAGACTCTGTTCAACACCTTACAGTGGCACCCCAGCAGCCAGTAGTGCCGGTGACATCGGCCATGTCAGCGGCTGTTGCTAACCACCTGGAGCCCATCACTAATGAGGCTCTACATCAAAAGCTTGAAGCCCTTACAGACACTGTTGCTTCCATGGCTAGAATCGTCCAGGAGCTGCGTGGATCCAAGTCTCCACCCAAGATTGAGCTGGCGACCAGCAAGGAGGATGTCCCATGGATGAGGCCTAGGAGATACAAAGCGACGAGAGGACGACCCAGCGACCGCTACCAGCCGGATGGACAGCCCATTTGCCGCCGTTGCAATGAGCCAGGTCACTTTGCCCGTGAATGTGCTTTAAAATGGGGATCCCCTGGGGAGGCGGGCCGCTCCTCAGGAATGAACTCTCAAGGTCCTTCACCCTGGCACGACAAGTATGTGGGGGGACGTCCAGTCATCCCCATCGTGCTGGATGGCATTCCGCTCAACGCCTTGCTGGACACTGGTTCCCAAATAACATCAATTCCGCATGTCCTTTATAAGAGGTACTGGGCTGATTCAGACGTTAGCAGTGGTCCATCTAATGTTGCATTGAATATATGGGCTAGCAATGGTGAATTAGTACCACAGGTTGGTTTCAGAGAAATGACCATTAAGATTGGGAGAGTAGAATTGCAGAACCAGGGTATTGTCATTGTTGATGTTGACCGGCGAGAACGTGAACCAACTTTGCTGCTAGGAATGAATGTAATTGAAAATGGTTTTGCAGAGGTAATTACTGTCTTGCAGCAGATCGTCGAGACTGCCAAACCTGGGCAACAGAGACTCCTGCAGAAGGAAATTAAAGCCTTGATGCTGAAGCAGCAGGTAGAAATGTCAGGAGGTGAAATTGGCAGTGCAAGGGTAAGTGACCCAATACCTATTGTAATTCCTCCCAAAACAGAAATGCTGGTCTGGTGTAGAGCCGCAATAGGCATCAGAGGGCGAGACTATCAGGCCCTGGTAGAACCTGTGTACTCAGACAGTAGGCCCACTGTATTGACGGCCAGAGGAATAGTTGAGGTACACAGGGGAAGAGTGCCAATACGCCTTCTAAATTGTGGGGAAGATGAGGTCACCCTACCTAAGTATGCTACCATGGCTAAGCTATATACGGTTGATAACAACGCCATCACCACCGTTGAGCCCTTGAAGCCGTCAAATCAGGCGGAAGACAATGGCTCAGAGGGAAAGCTGGAGGATTGGTGCCAAAAGCTACATGTAGGCACCGATTCTACACCCTCCCATCAAAAGCATGGAGTATACAGGGTAGTGAAAGAATATGAACAAATATTCAGCAAACACCCATTAGACTTTGGGCAGATCAAAGGGGTAGAGCACACTATACCCACAGGTAACCATCCACCCATAAAGGAGAGGTATAGACCAGTACCACCGGCTCACTACCAATGCGCCAAAGACATGCTCAAAGAAATGAAAGAAGCAGGGGTAATAAGAGACAGTTGTAGCCCCTGGGCAGCCCCACTAGTGCTAGTTAAGAAAAAAGATGGGACCATGAGGATGTGTGTAGACTACAGACGGATCAACCGCATTACACACAAGGATGCATACCCATTACCTAGGATAGAAGAGTCATTGGCTGCATTAAAATCCGCTACTTACTTTTCCACCCTAGATCTGACTAGTGGGTATTGGCAAGTTCCTGTGGCAGAGGCTGACAAGGAGAAGACAGCGTTCACCACGCCGATGGGCCTCTGTGAATTCAATTGTATGCCGTTTGGACTCTGCAATGCACCTGGAACCTTCCAGCGACTGATGGAGTGCTGCCTAGGACATAAGAACTTTGAAACTGTCCTCCTGTACCTGGATGACGTCATAGTCTACTCCAAGACCTATGAGCAGCATCTACAAGACCTGGCAGAAGTGTTTGAAGCCTTATCCGGATACGGCATGAAAATCAAGCCATCCAAGTGTCACCTTCTAAAGCCAAGGGTACAGTACCTGGGACATGTCGTGAGCTCAGAAGGGGTAGCACCAGATCCTGAAAAAGTTACCGTGATCAGAGATTGGCCGAGACCCACCAGCGTGAAAGAGGTGAGGCAATTCCTGGGACTGGTAGGCTACTATAGAAGATTTATAAAAGGGTTCACGAAGCTAGCAGCTCCCCTACAAGACATCCTGGTAGGACAGTCAAAGAAGTCTGCAGCCCGAAATCCTCCTTTCCAGTGGAGTGATGAGAGAGGAGTCCTTTAAGAAGTTGAAGTGGGCACTGACAGGAGAAGAGATCCTGGCATATCCAGATTACCATCAACCCTTCATTTTGTACACGGATGCCAGCAACGTAGGACTGGGAGCAGTATTGTCTCAAAAGCAGGAAGGCAAGGAGAAAGTTATTGCCTTTGCAAGCAGGAAGCTCCGGCCTACAGAAAGAAACCCAGAGAATTACAGCTCCTTCAAGTTAGAACTACTGGCAGTAGTTTGGGCTGTAACAGAGCGTTTCAAACACTACCTGGCAGCTGCAGAATTTACCATCTTTACTGACAACAATCCATTGACCCACCTGGACTCTGCAAAATTAGGTGCACTGGAACAGCGATGGATAGCCCGACTGTCAAACTACAACTTTGTCATCAAGTACAGGGCAGGCCACAAGAATGGGAATGCAGATGCCTTATCCCGGATGCCACACTCGGGGAACGTGGAAGAGGAACCGGAGGGACTGGAAGAAATTGAGTTACCGGCCTTTCACCGTCCTAAGGTGGGACAGTATCAACCAAGTGTCTACCAAAAACAACAGCAGGCAACTCTCAACCCATTAGCACACCACGGATGGGCTGAAACACAAGACAGTGATCCAGCTGTGAAGCTAGTGAAAGAACTGCTTACACAACAAGGTGCATACCCTAATCAGAATGCCCCAGCTGAGACACAACATCTCTGGAAAGAGAGAGGTAAATTGTACCTGTACCAAGGGAAGCTCTGTAGAAGGCACACCAATCCAAAAACACATGAGTTGGTCTGGCAGATCATCGTGCCCAAGAGAGACGTCAAGATGGTTCTGGAAGCTTACCACGACGGTGCTGGTCATTTTGGTTGGAAAAAGTTGGAAGTGCTCTTAAGAGAAAGATTCTACTGGGTTGGCATGAGAAAATCAATTGAAGATTGGTGTAGAAAATGCGGACCGTGCAACCTCAGAAGAAAGGATCAACAGAACCAGAGAGCTCCACTCCAGTCCATAGTAACCAAGCAACCACTCGAGCTAGTCGCATTAGACCACGTCAAGTTGTCACCAAGCCGGTCCGGCTATGTCTATGCCTTAACCATCGTGGACCATTACTCACGCTTCTTAGTGGTGGTACCCGTGAAAGACCTTACAGCTAGAACAGCAGCTAAAGCATTCCAGACGTACTTTTGCAGACCCCATGGTTACCCAGAACAAGTCCTTGCAGATCAAGGTCCAGCTTTCGAATCACAGATCTTCCAAGAATTCTGCAACATGTATGGCTGTAAAAAGATCCGCACAACAGCATACCATCCCCAAACAAATGGCTTATGTGAGAAGATGAACCATATTGTGATTGACCTGTTGAAGACCTTACCAGAGTCAGAAAGAAATCAATGGTCAGAGAAGTTGCCCGACCTAGTGGACTTGTACAATCATGTCCCGGTGAGTTCTACAAACTGCACCCCCGCTTACCTTATGCGTGCAAGGCCCGGTAAACTGCCAATTGATCTAGATATGGGAATTCTGAAGCCAGATGCGGAAGTTCAAGAATCCAATTGGGATACCCTACGTCAGCAGCAGTATCGCCAAGTACAAGAGTGCGTAGAGAAAAGTCTAGTCTAGAGAAAAGAAGAACTGGAAGTTGAAACCGTAGAGGAAGAACAGATTCCTGGTCCCAGTGAGCTTGCCAGTCCTACAGTCAGCCCCCCATCCTCACAAGTACCAGAAACACCAAATAGGTACACTTCCACTCACACCATTATGCTAAGTACACCCAGTACCCCAGCAGTACGCAGGTCACAGCGTAGTACTCAGGGTCAGATACCAGCAAGATATAAGGACTAATGTGAAATTGCATATAAAATGTACATATGTTATAATGTTTATATGAAAAACCGTAACAGTTTAGTGTACAGAAAAGGTGAGAGAAGAGTGGTGTAAGGTGGCAGCACGGAGAGTTACAACTTGATCACATTGTTGGTGGCCCGAGGGCCGTGAGGTCTACTGCACTTACGACCAGAGTAGAGACACCTTTAAGAAGTGTTTGTTGATTGAAATGTTTATATAATTGCAACGTTAAGACCAAAAGCCCAGTACCTACAGAGACTATACTGTATGAACACTTATATATTTTTGAACATTTTGGACTCTTTTTGAGCTTTAAGGTTTTTGTTTTTTTTTCCTTTTGAGACTCTGTATATATACAATTGTTGTGATAACTTGTTTGTTTGTTTCACAGTCCCGGAGTACTGTTCTTCACTAAGGGGGAATGTGGCACCCCAGGGTTGCCACAGTAACAACACAAAGGGTTAACTCCCCACACACAACACCAAGACCTCCTGGCCAGAAGGGGGAGACCAAGCTGCTTCCCTGTATATTCTGGTGGAGGGAGGAAATGGTCAGAAGTAGTTTCAGAGTAGTTTCGTTTTGGAAGTTCAGTGCAGAGCACTGAGGAGAAAGGATCTGCAGGTTGGAGCTGGCTTTAGCTCACCTCAGGATCCACTGACCAATTCCAGGCCTAGCTGAGGGTCTGAGGAAAGGAGAAAGCGTACACAGAGGAACATTCCTGGGAGACAGAGCATTGCTGAGTTCATCCCAGTGGAGCACACAGAACGGATGCTGGATCCGAGACTGCAGGTTACATACTGCACAGTTACCACCAGAGAAGTGAAGATTCCAGATCTTTCACCTGTACCACAGACACAAGCAACAAGCGCAGAGTTCAGGAACATACTAGTAAGGACTCGAGTTGCCTGTCAGGTCGGTACCGAGGAGCACAGAGCCAGCTGCATAGTTCACGCAGCAGCAGGGCCACAGACACACAGTGCAGGCAAGGAAGCCAAAACGGCCCGGCTGGGTGGGAGAAACCCTGAACCCCTCACAGACTCCGTGGACAGTACTCTGCTGAATAACATCATCAGTAAAAGACAAAGAAACTGCAAAACCGTGAGTCTGCCTGTTTATTGTGCTCGTGTCCTGCACTCCCCCCATAGACTAACATACTGCCCCTGGGAAAAGGCTCTACCCGTGGGGAGCCGTCCCATCTCAAGCTGCCTTCCATCACCCCGGAGGTTCTGCAGCAGCGGTGGTCATCTCTGATCACATTCCACGGGTGGCGTCACGAACATAACCCCCCCCTTTTATTGTGGAACCAGGGAGCACAGACCGGGTCACGACACCGTGATCCCCTGTCCAGAAGCGACCCCTTGGCCCGGTTCTGGGTATCTCCTTAACCCCTGGCGACACAAAAGTTCAGCTCCTGAGCCCCCAGGACTGCCCCCACAAGGCATTGAGAGATATCTCAGGGGAGCCACCATGCAAGTGTGGCGCCCTGGACTAGCCAGGTCGTCACAGGGACTACAACACGACACCCCCACCCTGAGACAGCACATTAGTCAGACACAAATCCTTGTTGCCTCCCTCCAGGGGCTGATGTCCACACCAGGTGGGGTGGAGCCAGGCGGTTGGCCCCACCCACGGAGGAGTTCACAGTCCTGGAGGCGGGAAAGGAAGTCAGATCAGTTAGGGAAGGGAAAGAGTGAGGAGCAAACTGACTGTGTCTGGGTACGTGGCCAGGGCACCAAGGGCAAGGTTGGCAGATGGTGGTGGCCGTCTGCAGGAGAGGCGGATCGACGCGGAACCGTAGGACCGGGGACGGGCAGTGGCCCGCCGGTACCGAACCGGGGAGCAAAGTGAAGCCAGCACAAACCGGCAGGGCCTGCGGACCCCGACCAGGCTTTGAGTCGCTGTTAAACAGGTCAAATCCGTTAGTGACCGGAACCCCAGGGGTTTCCAAACAGCCAAGACCCGATTGAAGGCAACCGTCCAAACAGCAAAAGGGAAATACAGCTACCGCCACAGCTAGAGTTCCCAGGGCCAGAGCCTGCGGACAAAAGGGCTCCTCCGGCACATATTCACGCTGGGGAGCGGGTTACCGGTGGGAAGCCATCGGGACCGAAGATACACAAAAGGTGCAGGGAAAGGCAGCCACCACCAACCGTCCGGGAGAGACCACAGCAGCCGGCTGCGGGACCCGTCCATCCAGCCGTTTGTTTTACCAGAGACTTGCATCCATTTGTGGCTGAGTGAGTACTACTACCGTGCCGTCCGGCACCGCGCTGCGCAGTCCAAGCGCCCCCTGCACCTTGCCAACCCTGCCTCCCCGTCACCTCACCGGGCCCCGGGACCACCAACCCCCTACCCACGGAGGGGGAAACAACATCCCAGCTGCTCCCTACCATCGCTCCCGGGATCCCCGTCACCAGCAGCGGTGGTGTCCAACCTCACCGCAACCCGTGGGTGGCGTCACGGACCAAATCCCCAAACCAAACTACTCCCCTTTCACTCATGGGTGAGGAGCGCTGCTCGAGTCCCCGGATCCGGCCCACCGCTCGAGCCACCGAGCAGCAGCAGCAGCAGCGCCGGACCCGAGCGTGGTGAGCACAGTGCCCCTACCCGCCCGCGACACAAGACTACTCACATCATCCAAATATGGCCGACTCTTGGCAACCAGCAAGTAGTGCTTGCGTGACATGGGAACCTATGGTGATACCAGCAGCTGCAGCTGTACAGAGTACAGGGGCTCCAGAGGATCAAACGGGAAGCAGATCAGGGCCAGAGATGCCAGTCCTCTCATGTGAGCTGGAGGATGACTTCCCCTGCATGAAGCAAATCAAGATGACGCTGCAGCATCAGCAGAGCTGGACCAGAGACGCAGCACAGTTCAGCCTACAACAGATAAGGAGGTGAGAAGAAAGCTGGCACAGGAGGGGTCAGGAATCCAGAGGCATTAATTAATAATCTTGCAGATGTTGACAGCAGCCAACACCTCTCTGAGCTGAATAACATACTAAAAGCCTCTGCTGATGGCAGGACAGGGAGCCCTGATACGAGACTACTTACAAGTAGTAGCGGCTACTTTCACACAGTTTTTTCCCCATCAGGCACAATCCGGAAAAAAACGGGTAAAACGGATCCGGTACCGCATCAGTTTTATCCCCATAGATTTGCATTGTTACCGGGTTGTACCTGATGGCTTTGCGTTGCATCCGTTTTTTTCCGGATGCGGCAAAATTTATCAAAGCAGCGGCTGGAGGCAACGTGTCTTGCAACGTTTTTTTGTGCGGCAAAAAAAAACCGCATCGCGCCGCATCCGGCCGCTGCGGCACATTTTCAATGCATGCCTATGGACGCCGGATGCGGCGCGATGCGGAAAAAAACGCATCCGGCCGCCGCATGCGGTTTCTTCCACTGCGCATGCTCAGTAGCGTGCCGCAACCGGAAAAAAACGGACCGGCCGCATGTAAAGACGTATGCAAAGGATGCGGTGTTTTCGCCGCATCCGTTGCATAGGTTTCACAGCCGGATTGAGCCGCAGTGCTCAAACCGGATGTGTGAAAGTAGCCTTAGGGTAGGATTCTGTAGCACCCCTGAGCCACTCAGGGCACTACTAAAAACTGCATCCTCACGGGGATGCAGGGTCTACCCCCAGGGACCTGGACCACCAGTGCCAGCAACACCTAGACACACTAAAATCCTAGTTACCACTCCACATCAGGCGTAATTGGCTAGTCGGACACAAGGGGATGGCCACCTAGAGGGCAGAGCCTAACCAGGGGTCTAGACAACCTGGTGGGAGGGGACAGCAGTCAGTTGAGTAGCAGTGAGTTCTAGTGGAAAGATGTGCCTAGAGCTGGGTCGTGTAACAGTGGCCCGGGGGCACAGGGGAGTGGTCGCCAGGGCAGGCACACCTGAGTACCGCTGGGACCAGAGCATGCATGGGTCAGAGGACCTAGGTCAGGCGACAGTTTCACACGGCCTGGCAAATACCTGCACAGCGAGGGGACCTTCACGGACCTCACTGACTCACAGATCCGGGGGCATCAGCAGTAAAGCAAGGATCAGGGTTCGGGACACAGACCAGCCTTACAGGGTCCACACTGTACGTCGTACGGATAAGGAGACTGCCACCAAAAAGGGACAGTCGGGCCCCAAACACTCCACGCTACGAGGACCCAACCACACTGGGAGCCGGGGACAGAGCAACCAAATCATCAACTAGCACTATAAATACAGGGCCCTGAACCAGCCATCCGAGTGTCAAGAGTGAGTAGAGACTGTTAACTACAACCCACAGTGTGGCCTCCCTTATTACTCCATCATACATCTCCCAGGCTTAGCCCTACCTGCGGAGGGCCTACCACCACAGCTACCATTACCACCAGCCCTGTGGGATAATCAAATCTGCAGTGGCGGTTCCACCATCCTAACCACAACCAGCAGGCGGCGTCACACAAATGGACTTTAATCTCCCCTGTAGATACTCCCCATTAAAAAGCAGCCAGGGCACGTGTGGCGCCCCTGAGGCTTCCGTCGCCACAGGTCATTGCACCCCATCCAGCGGTGTGATGCCCCATTCTGGGAGAGGAAGAGAGTGAACTCCGGTCCCCTGGTAAATCCACACTACACCCATTGTTAGGTACATACTGGGACCAGGGAAAGTGGCAGGCAACCCTCCCATGCTGCATGCTGAGAGGGGCTGTAAGACCCATCCCTGCTCCCATAGGGTGGTAGCTTAGCAACTGGGGAGGTGGGAGGAACCATCTGAGAGCAGACACAGAGAGGAAGGTCAAGTTTAGTTAGGGTACTTTCACACATCCGGTTTGAGCCCTGCGGCTCAATCCGGCTGTGAAAACTATGCAACGGATGCGGTGAAAACACCGCATCCTTTGCATAAGTTTTTACATGCGGCCGGTCCGGTTTTTTCCGGTTGCGGCATGCTACTGAGCATGCGCAGTGGAAAATACCGCATGCGGCGACCGGATGCGGTTTTTTCCGCATCGCGCCGCATCCCGCCTCCATAGGGATGCATTGAAAAATGTGCCGCAGCGGCCGGATGCGGCGCGATGCGGTGTTTTTTGCCGGAGCAAAAAACGTTGCAGGGTACGTTCGATCCGGCCGCCGCATCGGCTACATCTGCCGCATGCGGCAAAAACCGGACCGAACGCAAGCCCCTGCGGCACAATGCGGCACTAATGTAAGTCAATGCAAAAAAAAACCGCAATCGGCGTTACAAAAGCCGGTTGCGGTTTTTCTGCAGAACGCCGTATTGTGCCGCAGAGCAAAAATCCGGATGTGTGAAAGTAGCCTAAGTCTACCTCAGGGAGTGAGAGAGTGAGCATGTAGTTGGAGAAGAAGAACGAGAGAAAGGAGGGAGGAGGAGGCCTGCTGGAGGCAGGCAAGGAGGAGGAAAGAAAGAAAGAAAGAAGGAAAAGAGCTCCAAGTCAGTCAGGAGCAGAGAAACAGAAGGAGACGCTTCCCGGTGAAGATCCTGGGACCCAGAGGTCCAGGTGACACCACGTAAGGGACAGAAGGAGTCGCAGGGCCACGGGTAGTCCTGGAAGTATCACGAGCAGGCCTAGAGGTACCAAGGAGAGGACCCTAGAAGTGCCACGGGTAGTTGTAGGCTGCGGTGGCCTGTTCCACAGTCACATCGGTGGAGGGATCAAGCTGCGACAGGGGACGGTCCCTAGAGACTGGAGGAGTGTAAAATCATCTCCAAACAGTAAAAACCGAGGCCCAGGGACGTTGTAAGCTCCCAGGGCCAGAACCCATAGCAGACTTCCAGAAAAGGGGTAATCAGCCGACAGGTGACCCCCCAGCCTGGAGGCTGTAATGGAGGCCAAGCCAGGTTTATCCTAACAAAGGCAAGGCTAAGGGAGACAGCGGAAGAAAGACACTAAGAGGAGGGCACCGGCTTTTACTCTCTGAATCACCCAGAAACGGCGGAGGTCCCTGACAGTGGTCCCAGCAGTCTGAGGGTCCCTACAGCTGTGACAAGAACTGTGAGTAAAGAACTTGAACTGCACCCTTGAAGTGGTCTCTGTTATTTCCGCTGCATAGACATTCACAAGCACCAACCGTGCCCCGGGCATTGCTCCACCTGTGGGGAGCAGTACCACCTTTGCTGCCATAACATCATCCCGGTGGCCTCACAAAGCAGCGGCGGCTTAATAGCCGCATACCACAGGTGGCGTCACTAACACAAAAACTTTATTCACCAAGCCACATATTGTACTGACACCCACCAGGGCCATGGAGCCGGGCCCAGCCACCACTACCACCGGACTAGTCCGGCCCGGCACCGGGTGTCCCATAGCCCTGGGGTGGGCGAGTCAACTTTGGCGTCACGAACAGGATTTCGTGCCCGGTTACACCGGGTACTGTGCGCCTGAAGAATCGTGAAAAAGCCTGTGTTTTACTGAGAAACTGCCGCCATTGAAGTCACTGAGCGCGGGAAGAAGGGGGGCGTGCAAGAAGAAAGGGCGCGAAGAGAAGCCCCGCCCCCTTGTCCAAGAAAAGAGCACAAAGCGGTGCCCGCCATAGAAGGCGGAAGAAGAAGAAATGGCGCCTAGAAAAGCTGGCCGGCTGGCAGAACAAGTCAAAATGCCAGACCAGCAGAGAGAGAAAATGGCTCCTGTAAGCGGAGGCCAGGAGGAGCTCACCTGGATCAGGCCTGTGACCGCCGCTGAGCTGAAGGCTGAGGTCGGGAGGATGGCTGACAGGATGAAGGAGCGGGAAGTTACCAGCCTGCTGCTGAGCAACATCAAAAGTCTGCTACTAGAAGAAGCGACGAGTCTGCTGCTGGGAGATCGTGCAGAAGGAGACGCAGAGAGGATGGCGTCCACACGCAGCGATCCAGAGCTAGACTCCACTGACTGGTGGGGCTGGGAGATGGACCAGTGGTGTGAAGGGCTGCAGGCGAAGGTGATGCAGCAGATCCGACAAGCGACGCGCGGAGCAGCGACCGCCAGAACACCGGAGATGCTACTAAGGGGTGAGTCATTTAATACCCCTGCCGGTGCGAGTGCCCCAACCCCCGCTGCCATGCCCGCGGTCCCTGGAAAGATGCCCGGCACGGCGACACCGATCCGGGCCGCAGCCACACCAGGTGCAGCCCGCCAAGGTTTCACCGCCGGAGCGACGCCTATCCACACCGCAGCAGCGACGCCCAGCCTGGCCCGTCCAGCTCAGGCCCCAGCAGCGATACCCCGCTCGGACAAGCAAGATCCCGCCGCAGCGGCGACGTTAATCCACGCCGCAGATGCGGACCGCCAAGCCCAGGCCGCTGCCACGCTAGGTGCGGCCCATCAAGAATCGGTCACAGCAGCGACTCCAATACAGGCCGCCGCCATGCCAGGCGCGGCCCGCCAAGACAAGGACGCAGCTCCGATACCATCACAACGCAGCAGCTCCACAACAGCTGGAGAACAGGGCCAAGGGACTCAGACCAGTCTGAGCACGGCCTGCATGCTGTCCAGGGCCCTGCTGCAGCATGACCTCTGCAATTAAGTAAAGGTGAAGAGATGCTGAACTGTACATAGCCCCTGTCTGCCCCTCTTTCTTTGTGAAGATGTCCCTTTTGTGCTGCCCTAATGTTCTTTTCGAAGATGACACCCTTTCCTGCTGTACTGCCCCTCATGCTTTTTGAAGACGTCACCCCCCATGTTTACGTGTTACCGGGCCACTGAACTGGAATGTGGGCCCTGGTAAATGTGTATGTGTCTTATGTAACCAGGCCATTGGACTTAATGGCTGGTTGATTTTGTCCCATTGTCGTTTGATTGAAAGAAACGAACTGCCGGGCTACTGGACTTGTTGTAGCCGAAAATGTATTTAGTTGCACCCGTTGTGCCCCCTACCAGAATTATGGGGGAAGTGCCCAAACTGTGCAATGAACTGAAAGTGCACACATAGTTTCTTTATAAGAAGTTTGCAACGTTAAAGTAATTGTGCCTCCCATAAAGGGAAGAAATGTTTTATTGTTTTATGTTTTGCATACCAAAAATGTTTTGCAGTTCTTCCACATGTTTTTGTTGTTTTTCAGCCCGAGGACGTGCTGGGATTTGCTGTGGGGGAGTGTGGCGCCCCTGAGGCTTCCGTCGCCACAGGTCATTGCACCCCATCCAGCGGTGTGATGCCCCATTCTGGGAGAGGAAGAGAGTGAACTCCGGTCCCCTGGTAAATCCACACTACACCCATTGTTAGGTACATACTGGGACCAGGGAAAGTGGCAGGCAACCCTCCCATGCTGCATGCTGAGAGGGGCTGTAAGACCCATCCCTGCTCCCATAGGGTGGTAGCTTAGCAACTGGGGAGGTGGGAGGAACCATCTGAGAGCAGACACAGAGAGGAAGGTCAAGTTTAGTCAGTCTACCTCAGGGAGTGAGAGAGTGAGCATGTAGTTGGAGAAGAAGAACGAGAGAAAGGAGGGAGGAGGAGGCCTGCTGGAGGCAGGCAAGGAGGAGGAAAGAAAGAAAGAAAGAAGGAAAAGAGCTCCAAGTCAGTCAGGAGCAGAGAAACAGAAGGAGACGCTTCCCGGTGAAGATCCTGGGACCCAGAGGTCCAGGTGACACCACGTAAGGGACAGAAGGAGTCGCAGGGCCGCGGGTAGTCCTGGAAGTATCACGAGCAGGCCTAGAGGTACCAAGGAGAGGACCCTAGAAGTGCCACGGGTAGTTGTAGGCTGCGGTGGCCTGTTCCACAGTCACATCGGTGGAGGGACCAAGCTGCGACAGGGGACGGTCCCTAGAGACTGGAGGAGTGTAAAATCATCTCCAAACAGTAAAAACCGAGGCCCAGGGACGTTGTAAGCTCCCAGGGCCAGAACCCATAGCAGACTTCCAGAAAAGGGGTAATCAGCCGACAGGTGACCCCCCAGCCTGGAGGCTGTAGTGGAGGCCAAGCCAGGTTTATCCTAACAAAGGCAAGGCTAAGGAAGACAGCAGAAGAAAGAGACACAAAGAGAAGGGTACCGGCTTTCACTCTCAGAATCACCCAGAAACGGCGGAGGTCCCTGACAGTGGTCCCAGCAGTCCAAGGGTCCCTACAGCTGTGACAAGAACTGTGAGTAAAGAACTTGAACTGCACCCTTGAAGTGGCCTCTGTTATTTCCGCTGCATAGACATTCACAAGCACCAACCGTGCCCCGGGCATTGCTCCACCTGTGGGGAGCAGTACCACCTTTGCTGCCATAACATCATCCCGGTGGCCTCACAAAGCAGCGGCGGCTTAATAGCCGCATACCACAGGTGGCGTCACGAACACAAAAACTTTATTCACCAAGCCACATATTGTACTGACACCCACCAGGGCCACGGAGCCGGGCCCAGCCACCACTGACTACCACCGGACTAGTCCGGCCCGGCACCGGGTGTCCCATAGCCCTGGGGTGGGCGAGTCACACGGGCAACGGACACCAACGTGACATTCCACAGTTATACACTGCCCGGAACAAAGTACCCCATTCCCTGGGCGACACAATTCCACTTGCGTATTACTCGAGCGAGTCTCATCGGTATCACCCAGCGCAGCGCACAATCTCCTGACAGGAACGGGTCGGCTGCATATATTTGTATGCAGCTGACTCACTCCTGTCAGTGTGTGCCGTGCCGGGTGATACTGTCGCGGGCGGAGGAGGGGACGCTGCGCTCTCCCACTGCTCGGGTCCGGCTGCCGCTGCTGCAGCTGCTCGGTGGTGGCTCGAGCGGTGGGCCGGATGCCGGGGACTCGAGCGGCGTTCCTCGCCCGTGAGTGAAAAGGGGGATTTTTGATTGTGGGGGTTTTGATTATTGTCCGTGACGCCACCCACGGTTGTGGTGATTTTGGTGACACCACCGCTGCTCTGGACGGGGATCCCGGGAGCAGTGACAGGGAGCAACTTTGTTGTTATTTCTTACCTCTGTGGGTAGGGGGTTGGTTGTCCCGGGGCCCGGTGATGGGGGTAGGGATGGATGACAGGCGGGTTACAGGGCCTGGTGAGGTGCAGGGTCAGCGCTGTGCCGCACGGCACGGTGGTACTCACTCAGCCAATGATTAAGACACAGTTCTCGGTAAAACACACGGCTGGATGGACGGGTCCCACAGACGGCTGCGGTGTTGTTTTCTCCCGGCAGGTTGGTGGTGACTGCCTTTCCCTGCACCTAAGTAGTTTGTGCGGTTCCAATGGGTTCCCACCGGTAACCCGCTCCCCGGCTTGGATATGGGCCGGAGGAGCCCCTTTTGCCCTCAGGCGCTGGCCCTGAGAAACGGTTGCCTTGGCGGTGGCGGTGTCTCCCTCACTTGGTTGGACTGTTGCCTTCTGTCGGGACTTGGCTGTTGGGAAACCCAGGAGGTCCCCTTCACTAACGGATTTGGCAAATTCACGGCGACTCCTAGCCTTGCCGGGGTCCGAAAAGCCCCTGCCAGATGGTGCTGGCTCCTCTTTGTGTACCGGTCCGGTACCGCCGGGCCACCGCCCATCCACGGTCCTTACGGTAGACTCCAATCGGCCACTCCTGCAGACGGTCACCACCGTCTGCCAACCTTGCTGATCTGTCCGGGCCACACACCCGGACCAACTTCAGGCTGCTCAACTACTACCTCCTTCTGCTCACTTTCACTCCCAAACTCTCTCTCACTCCTCTCCAAAACTAATCTGCCTGGTTTTCCCGCCTAAAGGACTGTGAACTCCTTGGTAGGCGGGGCCAACCGCCTGGCTCACCCCCTGGTGTGATCATCAGCCCCTGGAGGAAGGCAACAAGGGTTTTGTGTTCTGGCTTTGGTGTGCCTGCTGGGAGTGTGGGGTGTGTTGATGTTGTGCTCTGTGGCCCCTGGCTTGTCCAGGGCGCCACAATACCGATGCGAGACTCGCCCGAGTCATACGCAAGTGGAACCATACCCTTAAAGAGACTGTACAGATAGAGCAATTTGCCTTTGGCTGCCCAGAAGATGAAAGTATTACAGGGGACACTATAAACATATTGCAAGCACAAAACGTGAGCCAATTACTAAGGGATCTGATCTGGGAGGCTTGAGCCTTAAAGAATTGAAGATATTCCAGCAAAAGAGTATATGGAGCAGTACGTCTCTCGACTGGAAAATTCCTACTGATCAGAACTATCAGGATTGAGAGAGGAGGTGCAACAACTGGGCGAAAGAGTGGCGGCGGCAGAATCTTCTACATTGGCTATGTCTGCTAAAATGGAGAGTCAAGACACTGAGCCAGGGACACATGCTGCTCAGATTCAATACCTGGCTGATTTATTACAGTTAGGCCCCCTTCACACGTCAGTGATTCTGGTACGTATGTGCTTTTTATTGTACGTACCAGAATCACTGACATACACAGACACATTATAAATCAATGAGTCTGCTCACACATCAGTGATTTTTCACTGAAAATGTCTCCGTGAAGCGTACACGCGTGTCCATGATTCTGCACGGAGACAAGTCCGTTTTTTTTCTGGCATCACTGATGACCCACGGACCACACTATGGTGTGATCTGTGAAACATGTACCAGAAAAACACTGACATAAAATAAACATTTTCAACTCACCTTTCCAGCGATTTGCTGTGCAGCCTCCGCTCTCTGCAGCTCCTGCCCGGCTCATCAATATTCATGAAAGCAGGAATAGCCAACCCGGAAGTAGCTGCAGAGAGCGGTGGGCAGATGCTGCAGAGCCGAGGAATTCAGCACCATGGACAGCAGTAGCGAAGGCAGGTGAGCAATGTCCATTTGCAATCACGGATTGCACATGGACAACCCACGTGTGCCGTGAATCACGGAACACGGAGGGACATGTACGTGTTTTACACGTCAGTGAAGAACGTCTGTTTTTCACTGACATGTGAAGGGGGGCCTTAAAGAGTTTTCCAGCAGGAGAGGAAGCGAGCGGTCAGGTTTCACCAGTGGCTCTGGTGGGACACAGGAGTTTTTTACGGTTGCCGAGGGGAGAGCTTGATTGCTCCCTCGGGACCGGCACTGACAGGGTGCAGAATCCAAGGATGGATTATACTTCATGTTGTCCACCAAAATCTGCAGGCCAAAGGGATTGCACATTCCTCTGGCCCCCACAGACCCGGAGCACAGTGCCAGATAGCATCTGGGGTCGTGTTCCAAGGCAGGCCCCACAACAGACCCGCAGCACCTGCATACGGGCAGGGAGTAGACATGTGGCGCCCTGGACAAGCCAGGGGCCACAGAGCACAACACCCACACACCCCACACTCCCGGTCAGGCACACCGAAGTCAGACACAAAACCCTTGTTGCCTTCCTCCATGGGCTGATGTCCACACCAGGGGGTGGGCGAGGCGGTTGGCCCCGCCCACCGAGGAGTTCACAGTCCTGGAGGCGGGAAAAGCAGACAGATTAGTTTTGGAGGTGAAAGTGGAAGGAAGGAAAGTAGTAGTGGAGCAACTAACTGACAGCGTCCGGGTGTGTGGCCCGGGCGGTACAGCAAGGTTGGCAGACGGTGGTGACCGTCTGTAGGAGTGGCCTATCGGAGTCTACTGTAAGGACCATGGACGGGCGGTGGCCCGGCGGTACCGGACCGGTACACAAAGAGAAGTCAGCACCATCTGGCAGGGGCTTACGGAACCCGGCAAGGCTAGGAGTCGCCGTGAATTTGCCGAATTCGTTAGTGAAGGGAACCTCCTGGGTTTCCCAGCAGCCAAGTCCCGACAGAAGGCAACAGTCCAACCAGGAGGAGAGGGAGACACCGCCACCACCAAGGCAACCGTTTCCAAGGGCCAGAGCATGCGGGCAAAAGGGGCTCCTCCAGCCCATATCCAAGCTGGGGAGCGGGTTACCGGTGGGAACCCATTGGAACCATCTACCGTACATAGGTTCAGGGAAAGGCAGTCACCATCAACCTGCCAGGAGAAACAACACCGCAGCCGTCTGTGGGACCCGTCCATTCAGCCGTGTGTTTTACCGAGAACTGTGTCCTCATCATTGGCTGAGTGAGTACCACCGTGCCGTGCGGCACAGCGCTGCCCCCGCGACCCTGCACCTCACCAGGCCCTGTAACCCGCCTGTCATCCATCCCTACCCCCATCACCAGGCCCCGGGACAACCAACCCCCTACCCACGGAGGGGAGAACTAACAACAAGGCTGCTCCCTGTCACCGCTCCCGGGATCCCCGTCTAGAGCAGCGGTGGTGTCACCAATATCACCACAACCCTGTGTGGCGTCACGGACAATAATCAAATTCCCACAATCAAAATCCCCTTTTCATTCACCGGCGAGAAGCGCCGCTCGAGTCCCCGGGATCCGGCCCACCGCTCGAGCCACCACCAAGCAGCAGCAGCAGCGGCCGCCGGACCCGAGCAGTGGGAGAGCGCAGCGTCCCCTCCTCCGCCCGCGACAGACACACTTTTCAAGAACAGGTGTCCAAGAGCTTCAAGCTACGGGGATCCTCACCAAGCGCAGGAGGAAGATCCCACTGTCCAATTCCCTGGCATTGACCTCTAAAGGATCCGGGTTCGACGGGGCCCATCACAGCGGGTGACTTGCACTACCTGGGCGAGCGGCATAAACTGAGTAAAACACCTGGAACCCGCAGAGACTGTCTGCCTGTCATTCCCGGCGCTGCAGCCCCGCGCCCGCCATTACTCCTCCCCTCATCATACTCCTCGGGGGTCCACGCCACCTGTGGGGAGAAGAAACACCTTGGCTGCTACCATCCGCCCTGGAGGACAGCAACAGCAGCGGCGGCTAATCCCTGGACGCATTCCGCAGGTTGTGTCACGATAACCTCCACCATCACCCTTATCCTCCTCCATGTACACCTCGGGGGTCATGAAACCAGGCAGAGCCACCCATGACATCCCCTCATCCTCACCGGCCCGGTGACAAGTATTCTCCCCCGACCACCTGGGGTGCTACAGGTTCGCCAAGCAGAGCGGATGCACGTCACCTGTTAACCTCTTAGATGTAACAGCGGGCCGCGGTAAGTGAATGCTTACCGCAGTACGCTGTTACATCTAAGGGGTTAACAGGCGCGAGTGGGTACAGAATCCACTTGTGCCTGATAGACACACATGTCAGCTGTTCAAATCAGCTGACATGTGCAGGGATCGCTGCTGACTTCCCATAGCAGCAGGCAGGGATTAACTTGACACAACTTGACACGCTCCATGAGGTACCCAGTACGTCATGTGTTGTGAAGAGGTTAATAAAACATGGGTCACATCTCAAAAAGGAGAAAGCTCTGAAAACTGCAGAACTGCTTACAAAAATACATTCCCTAGAGATTGTGTTCATGTACTGTCTCAAGCGATACTAGTGGAACTACTAAATGTATGGAGGATCTTAAAATTCTCTTCTTCACAAGCAATCTAAGATATCGTAATCAATTCAAGAGATATATGTATCAGTACTTGGATAAGACTACATTTATTCCGCGTCTAAAATAGCAAAAAGAGGGGATGTACCCATAATCCAATTGAAATAATGGAAGAGATGAAATTCTACAATTAAAATCTTTATAACATCAGGGGTAAATTTTCCGATCTGGACATATAGACAAAAACTGCAGAATCCGCACTTCCTTCCTTGGAAGATTATTCAATTGAGTAGATGGAGAACCATTTTACGGAAGCTGAGTTGGAGACTGTTATTAAAGACACTCCGGCTGGGAAGAGCCCAGACCCGGATGGCTTCTCCCCCATGTTTTATAAATCCCTTAGAGAGCAATTAGCACCATTCCTTACCAAACTTTTCAATTCAGTCTCCGATACCTCTCCTTTCGCCCCTCAGGCCCTGGAAGCCCATAACACAGTGATACCAATGCCACTGAAATAGATATAGATATAAAGTGGTTTTCCAAAATGTTGGCAAATAGGCTGACACCATACCTACCTTCCATTATATAGGCAGATCAAGTGGGGTTTGTTCAAGGGAGGGAGGCCTGGGACAATGTGAGAGACTATACTACTAGCGGCAAATGCATTGTCCAAATCCAAGCCTCTCGGCCTACTGTCAGTAGACGCAGAGAAAGCTTTTGACCTTGTGCATTGGGGTTTCATGGAAGCGCCTTTGAGGCAAATTGACCTGGGATGACAGTTTCTAAATAAACTATTGGCTCTATATACAGTACAGACCAAAAGTTTGGACACACCTTCTCATTCAAAGAGTTTTCTTTATTTTCAGGACTTTGAAGGCATCAAAACTATGAATGAAAACATGTGGAATGAAATACTTAAAAGTGTGAAACAACTGAAAATATGCCTTATATTCTAGGTGCTTCAAAGTAGCCACCTTTTGCTTTGATTACTGCTTTACACACTCTTGGCATTCTCTTGAGGAGCTTCAAGAAGTAGTCACCGGAAATGGTCTTCCAACAGTCTTGAAGGAGGTCCCAGAGATGCTTAGCACTTGTTGGCCCTTTTGCCTTCACTCTGCGGTCTAGCTCACTAAACGAACCGTCCCCTTAGAAAGGAGGCGGTTCGCCGGTCACAGCGACTTCGCTAGGCAGGTAAGTAGTGTGACAGGTCCACGCGATGTTGTGCGCCACAGGCAGCGATTTGCCCGTGTCGCACAACCGATGGGGGCGGGTACGAACGATATAGGTCACGATATCGCAGCGTGGACAGCGGCTTTTAATTGAGGCGCAGTACCCTGTGGCAAGCAGAGCCTCAGGGGTGCCATAATAGTCATGGAACACCTGGCAGTGGCAATCAAGAATAATCACAATGTACACGGTCTAGACATAAGGGGAGTACAATTTAAGGCCACCCTTTACGCTGACGACCTTTTATTATATATATCACAGTCTCATATAAACACTCCCATCACTGATGAAAGACTGAACAATTTGGTGACCTGAGCAACTTTAAAAGGTAAAACTATTCGAAAACAGAAGCCTAAAATATTACGTTGACATCGAATGACATCTCCACAGCTAAGAGCAATTTCTCCTTTAGATGACAGCCAAAGGCGATAAAATATCTGGGGATATCCATCCCAGCAGACCCTAGTTTGTTATATTCCCTGAACTACCAGGCACTTTTAAAACAAACTCTCAAAGATCTACTGACATACAATATAACCAATCTTGGTTTGGATGGAAAAATACTTTAAAAACGGATGTCCTGCCTAGGTTTTCCAAACGGTCTTAATCAGCCCCCCTTCAGGGTTCTTTGGAACACTTACATATGCGCTGACTAAATTTGCAAGGGACACTCTAAACCGCAAATTAAATTTCAGACTTTAACCCGTTCCACTTCATCAGCGGGGACTGGTCTCCCAGACCTTAGAAGATATTATCAGACTATTTGATTGGCAATTTCACTCAGTATCGAAACAGTGGGTTGGGTTGAAACAGGAGAGCGGTTTGGTGCCTCTCAGAAACCTTCCATGGATCGAAAGATATGATCCAAATAGCATCCCCTAGATTTCTAATTAAAATCAGCCCGAAAAGTCTTGGATAACTTACGACGGAAATCTGTTCTGACAAGACCCTTTAATCCGATAACTCCCATATTCTTCAACACAGAATTCCCTCCAGGTTCCACCCCTTAGTTGGACTGCCAATAATGACTTACGTGTCTGTCATGTTATGAGGGGTGCGGATATCCTCTGTTGAGTAGATACAGGGTTTGGATCCCCCACAATCTCTATCGTGGTTGGAATTCAACCAACCTAAATCATTTGTGAACTTGGGATTGAGGGGGAGACAGCACTTGACCTCCTCCTCTCCAATCTCATTTGAGAAATTGTTTCGCCAAACCTCCGCACCCTCCCACTTTATGTCACTGATATACAGATCCTTGAGTTGTGCCGTCTCTTCTGCAGACTCAGACCCAAGATTTGTACAAGAATGGGAAACCGAGTTGGGTAGTACCTTTACTGAGGAGGATAAAGTTTACTCATAAAATGTCCTTGGTTGCATACGCGAAAGAAAAGAACTAAGATCCTGGCGAGGTGGTACCGATAGCCTGTAAAAATATATGGAATATTCCCCTGTGTCTGATGTGTGTTGGCGCTGTAGAACAGAAAAGGCCACGATACTTCATAAATGGTGGAAATGTGTGAAAATAAAATCTTTTTGGGAAAAGATATTTCTGGTTTACAAAAAGATAATTGGCGAGACTGTTGCTCTGACCCCTCAGATAGCTCTTCTATCGCTGCTTCCGGGCTCTATTGGATCTCAGAAGTAGAGTCTTCTGCGACTCTGTCTTACAGCTGCTCGTTCAGTGATACCGAGACATTGGCGAACAACAGAGTTACCGACTCTGCGGGAGTGGCAAGAGGAGTTTGCTCATATAGGTCATATAAAAAGGAGCTATCAGCGGAAGTGGAGCGCCCCACGGGGGAGGTGGTTAACCTACTCGTTGCCGGATCAGGTCAGGCGAGGTCATGGGTGGCCTTGCCCGGTTCCGTTGTCCCAAGGCATACAGCAAATGAAGGGAAAGTGGGGTGATTGTGGTATGCGACCAGGGAGTAGCCGCCGCTGCGGAATTCCTCACCGAGGCAGGTGTGATGGCAGCCAGTGGGGAAAAAGGGCAACCCGTGTATGTATGTGGTTGTGTATGGTATAACCAGCACCGACCTCCCCTGGATCCATGATCAGTACTACACCCTGGTTGGAGTGCAGTACCTTGTGGCGACCAGAGCCTCAGGGGCGCCACCGAAGCGATGTGAGAACTCAAATTTGACGGGTTTGGCATCCTTAGATAATGTTTAGGAAGTCTCTGACTTCCATGCCATTGTCGGGTCATAGGATATTCCGCTAGCATGTGGACTTATTGACTCTATACGTGACACCCTTGCCTATCAGGACGTCACAGGGTACTGTGCAATCTGCCCTTCTGTGCAGTATCCATCTTCTTGGTTACCGGTCCCTAACCTTTGGTGTTGCCAAGAACAAGCTAATCAAAGTTCTAGGAACACTCTGCACCACACCCACCAGACACACCAGTGGATGTCCTGAGTGGAATAGGGTCGCCCACTTGGGGGAGTTGGTTAAGGGGGGGTCAGGAGTGTTCGGATGCAGTTCAGTTGAGGAGTGACTCTCGAGAGGAGAGGTCAGGAGCTGGGCTCCTAGGAACTACTAGGTGGCAGACGTTGGTCTGGGCCCGGTAGGAGCTGGACCCCGGTCGCAGGGGATCGTGACAAGGGGCACAGACTGTCGAGGGGGGACATCCGGCGGCCTTGTGCCATCACCGGGCAGGAGCCAGGGCATGACGGGGGTTCGTGGACCCTAGGTCAGGGAGTAGCTTCAGGCGTCCTGACAATTTACCCGACAAGGACGGAGCAGTCAAGATCCGTTCTCCACCCGCTCCAAAATCTGGGTACTAGCGCAATGAGGGGGATAGGACTTTACACTGCACGGTCCAGAAAATCTCAAGCGTGAACTCTGAGAGCAAACTCACCCAGTTAATCATACTGGTGAGCGGGACCCGATTAGTTCTACACTAAAGGGACCAAATAGAAGAAAAAGGTGCCAAGGCAAAGGTCACACGGTCACGGGATCCAGGTGTGCTCCCTCCCAGCGGCAGTGGTGTCCAGAACTTTGGTTTACCACAGTTGTCGGTGTCAGCGTTATTGGACTGAGTGAGTTCGCAAGTGACCCTTACCTCCCAACGGCACAACCCTGTCCTCATGACTGAGCCCCGGGGCATTCAGCCTACCCTTGGAGGGGTTAAACACTTGGCTGCCCACTCCATCGCCACCGGGTACTCCCAAACCACAGCGGTGGTACTTTCCACACCATCCCCTGTAAATACTCCCCTTTTAAATTTGAGTGGCCGTACGTCCGACCCCCACGGGTACGGAGACCCCTCGAGCCACCGCAGATCTGGACCCGAGGTGATCGGCTGCTGGCATGAGGGCGGTACATCCTCAGATTAACCTGGCGTCACAAACAGGATACGAGCAGGACCCACTTACCTGGGTGACGTGCGCCTTAAAAATCAAAACCTCGAGTCAAGATTCTTTTTCCTGCCAATTCTGCCATTTTCCGCCATCTTTTCGCGCCAAAACGCAGTCTTCCCTGTGAAAGCGCGCAAAGCAGAAGCCCCGCCCTTCGTCTTGCGTGTGAGGCCGGAAGCAGAAGTTCCCAGAGGGCCACAGCGCATTAAAGAGTGCTGAGTGAAAACCAAGGGGGTGTGCCAGAATGTAATAACAGCGGAAGAGAAGTAGGGACTCCAGGACTCTGCCATAAAGTTCCTGGACCCCGCAGAGTAAAGATGGCGGAGGGGAGCTGGTCACCGGAACGTGCTGTTCCTGGGACCGCGACCTGGATTGAAGAAGAGAGAGCAGCTGTGCAGGAGAATGCGGACGCAGTTCCTGTTCATCTTGAAATCACTGGAGGGAAGAGATGAGGAGCCTGGCGATGGCGGTGCGAGCCCGTGAGATCGAAATCCCACGTGAAGAGAGGGTAAACAATTACCCAGTCAGGCCCTACTGATTGCAAAAATCCGGCCACAGCAGCTGAGGGATCCGGTCCGCCCCCGCTCGCGGTGAGCACTCCACCGTCACCTACCCCGTCCTCGGCGAACGCCAAGCCGCCCACTATTACCCCAGCAGCGGAACCTACGGTGCTTTCATGTGACACCCCACCTGCAGAGACCCCGGTTCTGTCCCTCCTCCCGGTCACGACAGAAGTCATCCGGACCCCGGCCAGACCAGACCCGGCCACATCACTGGGCCCGTCCTCAGAGGTGGAGCACCCGGACCCTGCAACCCCAGCTGCGGAGCAGTCGGTTCTTCAGTCCGTCAAGGCGGAAGTGGAGCCTAAAGATCCACCGGTTCTACTGCCGCGCGGCGTCTCAACGGCTGTTGGGGCTGCAAGAGTTCACTTGAAGCCAGAACCAGCTAGGGAGCAGAGGCCGGATGTTGACGCCCCCTACTGGGAACGACACCATCAACAGTTACAGGCTGAAATAACACAAAATCGGAGACGGGAGCTTGCCACCCGCAACAGAGATGATAAGGAGCAAGTGAGGAGTACTGCTTCACGAGTTAGAGGGCCACGGTGCCGTGGCCTCGTGGATCGATTTGACCCCGAGCAAGGATGGGGTTTCATCCGGGAAGCAGGCCTCACAGCTGGGGTGTTTCTGTCCCGGCGGGATGTGGCTCCGCACCTCCCCTGGGGGTACCGCTAGCGTAATCTCTAACCTGAAGATATGGTCACCTACACCCGGCATTGCGGCGAGTGGGGCTGGGCTGGTATGCCCTGGAGGTGACCAAGCATGTGATGCTTGAAGAATTTGTGCCGGCGTCTAGTACGTAGCCGCAAAGAGGCGTGGCTACGGGACCCGGTAGTTTAAGAATGTTTATAAATACCAGGTTGTTTAACGATGCCATAGAAGTGTTAGGTATCGGTGTTTTCGTTTATTGTTTTGCACAATTTATTATTTTCCATATAGAAAATGTTAGTAAATAAGTGCATAATCAATCAGGGTTTAAATGAACGAAGAAGTTACCTAATTTGCAACCAGATTCTTTACAGTGTGTAGACCCGGTACATGGACTTTGTTGTTTGCATATCTATATAGTAAAAATGGACCAAGATCACAGGACTGGCGTGACCAACACGAACTTGTGTATTGTACATAGTTACACCTCCTGTGCCAACCAGAGTCGTCTATCACAACACCCAGGATCCTAACCTGGTCACGGACCCTCGGATAGGTATCCAGAAGTCAGGTTGTTTGGGTGGCGGGTTATTGAGATCCGGGACATTGGGACTGGACTGTCGCAGGAAGGGGCTGTAACGGAGCAGGTTGAGCCTCCGCTACTACTGAAACCGGTAGCGTTCCATCGTTGGGAGATTAACTCTTAGGGTTGAAACACATCTATGCGAGTAAAATCGGTCCGACTGGGCTGAAAAAAAAACTCGGCTGATTTTAGTTCACGTTAGGTCCGAGTGCAACGCAAGTGCGATGCTTTTTCTGAATAAATTAATGATTTTACTAGCGTGTGTAATGCGTATTTTTTACTATGTCATCTGCCATTCAGCTCTGCTACATGGCCGCTGACAGCAGACAGACAGCCATGTAGCAGAGCTGAATGGCAGATGACAGCAGACACAGAAAGAGACGCACAATCAGAATGAACTCGGGTGAACTTCACCCGACTTCATGGTCATGCTGCGGCTCTGTCTGTGCCGCGTCCTGATTAGCGGTCACCCGTGAAGGACTCACTGGTGACCGCTAATCTCCTGAGTGACTGAAGTTAGCAGCCCTCTCTCATACTCACCGATCCCCGGCGCGGCGCTGCACGGCGTTCACACTGCTGCGGCGGCTTTTACCATTTTGAAAAAGCCGGCCGCTCATTAAACAATCTCGTATTCCCTGCTTTCCCCACCCACAGGCGCCTATGATTGGTTGCAGTGAGACACGCCTCCATGCTGAGTGACAGGTGTCTCACTGCACCCAATCACAGCAGCCGGTGGGCGTGTCTATACTGTGCAGTGAAATAAATCAATTTAAAAAAAACGGCGTGCGGTCCCCCCCAATTTTAATACCAGCCAGATAAAGCCATACGGCTGAAGGCTGGTATTCTCAGGATGGGGAGCTCCACGTTATGGGGAGCCCCCCAGCCTAACAATATCAGTCAGCAGCCGCCCAGAATGGCCGCATACATTAGATGCGACAGTTCTGGGACTGTACCCGGCTCTTCCCGATTTACCCTGGTGCGTTGGCAAATCGGGGTAATAAGGAGTTAATGGCAGCCCATAGCTGCCACTAAATCCTAGATTAATCATGTCAGGCGTCTGAGACACCCTCCATGATTAATCTATAAGTTACAGTAAATACACACACACGAAAAAATCCTTTATTAGAAATAAAAAACACAAATTCCCTCAGCACCAATTTAATAAGCCCCAAAAAGCCCTCCATGTCCGGCGTAATCCACGGACCTCCAGCGTCGCTTCCAGCATGAAGGTGACAGGAGCTGCAGCAGACACCGCCGCTTCTGTCACCTCCACGCAGCAACTGAGGTGAGTATCGCGATCAGCTGAGCTGTCACTGAGGTTACCCGCTGTCACTGGATCCAGCGGTGGCCGTGATTAACCTCAGTGACACCTCAGCAGATCGCGCTACTCACCTCAGTTGCTGCGTGGAGGTGACAGGAGCGGCGGTGTCTGCTGCAGCTCTGGTCACCTCCATGCAGCAGAGATGGAAGCGACGCTGGAGGTTCGTGGATTACGCCGGACATGGAGGGCTTTTTGGGGCTTATTAAATTGGTGATGAGCGAATTTGTTTGTGTTTTTTATTTCTAATAAATGATTTTTTCAGGTGTGTGTGTGTTTATTTACTGTAACTTACAGATTAATCATGGAAGGTTTCTCGGGGAGACGCCTGACATGATTAATCTAGGACTTATTGGCAGCTATGGGCTTCCAATAACTCCTTATTACCCCGATTTGCCAACGCACCAGGGCAAATCGGGAAGAGCCGGGTACAGTCCCAGAACTGTCGCATAAAATGTATGCGGCAATTCTGGGCGGCTGCTGACTGATATTGTTAGGCTGGGGGGCTCCCCATAACGTGGAGCTCCCCATCCTGAGAATACCAGCCTTCAGCCGTATGGCTTTATCTGGCTGGTATTAAAATTGGGGAGACCGCACGCCGTTTTTTTTTTTTAATTATTTAATTATTTATTTCACTGCACAGTATAGACCCGCCCACCGGCTGCTGTGATTGGGTGCAGTGAGACACCTGTCACTCAGCGTGGGGGCGTGTCTCACTGCAACCAATCATAGGCGCCTGTGGGCGGGGAAAGCAGGGAATACGAGATTGTTTAATGAGCGGCCGGCTTTTTCACAATAGTAAAAGCCGCCGCAGCATTGAGAAAGCCGTGCAGCGCCACGCCGGGGATCGGGGAACGGTGAGTATGAGAGAGGAGGGGAAAATGACCGACAGACTGTGAGAGAGGGACAGAGATAGTGACGGACCGACAGAGAATAGAGACCGAGAGGGAGAGACCGACTGAAAAAATAGTGATTGACAGACATTGTGAGACATCGCTCGTTTCCAGTGTTTTAGGAAACATGCGAGAAATGTATTTAGAAAATCGGATGTCACTAGGATGGTGCGAGTGCCGTCCCGTGACATCCGATTATTTACACGCTCCCATAGACTTGCATTGGAGAGACCCGCAGTAGAAACTCGCAAAAAGCAGCATGCTGCGATTTTTTTCTCAGTCCGATTTGGACTGAGAAATTTAAAAAAAAAAAAAAATAAAAAAAAAAAAAAAAAAAAAAAATCGCAAATGCGAGCTGAATCATTCACTAACATGTGTCTGATTCCAATGCGAGTTTTTCTCGCATTGCTCTACTGCGAGAAACTCGCAAGTGAGAAGCAGCCCTCAATAAAGTGTTAGTAACGTTTAAGTAACCAGCCTCCCTAATGAGGGATGTGTTTGTAAAATAAATGTTCTACCTTTATCTTACCTTTTCTGCAGTTTGAAAAAAGTAAATAAATATTAAACCTCTGATGTCCTGTAGCTCGGGGACGAGCTACGCTTAACCAAGGGGGAATATGATGCCCTGGCCTAGCAGGACGTCACAGGGTACTGTGCAATCTGCCCTTCTGTGCAGTATCCACCTCCTTGGTTACCGGTCCCTAGCCTTTGGTGTTGCCAAGAACAAGATAATCAAAACCCTAGGAACACTCTGCACCACACCCACCAGACACACCAGTGGACAGCCTGAGTGGAATAGGGTCGTCCACTTGGGGGTTTGGTTAAGGGGGGGGTTCAGGAATGTTAGGACGCAGTTCAGTTGAGGAGTGACTCTCGAGAGGAGAGGTCAGGAGCTGGGCTCCTAAGAACTACTAGGTGGCAGACATTGGTCTGGGCCTGGTAGGAGCTTGACCCCGGTCACAGGGGATCGTGACAAGGGGCACGGACTGTCGAGGAAGACAGCCGGTGGCCTTGTGCCATCACCGGGCAGGGGCCAGGGGACGACAGGGTACGTGGAGCCTAGGTCAGGGAGTACCTTCAGGCGTCCTGACAATTTACCCGACGAGGACGGAGGCTTCAAGATCCGTTCTCCACTCGCTCCAAAAATCGGGGTACTAGTGCAACGAGGGGGATAGGACTTTACACTACACGATCCAGAAAATCCGAAGCGTGAACCCTGAGAGCAAGCTAACCCAGTTAGCCACACTGGTGAGTGGGACCCGACTAGTTCTACACTAAAGGGACCAAATAGAAGACAAAAGGTGCCAAGGGAAAGGTCACAGACTAACAGGCAACTCCAACGGTCACGGGATCCAGGTGTGCTCTCTCCCAGTGGCAGCGGTGTCCAGAACTTTGGTTTACCACAGTTGTCGGTGTCAGCGTTATTGGACTGAGTACACAAGTGACCCTTACCTCCCAACGGCACCTCCCTGTCACCATCACCGAGTCCCGGGGCATTCTCCCTACCCTTGGAGGGGTTAAACACCTGGCTGCCCACTCCATCGCCACCGGGTACTCCCAAACCGCAGCAGTGGTACTCCACTTTACCACACACATCACGAACTTTCCACACTATCCCCTGTAAATACTCCCCTTTTAAATTTGAGCGGCTGTACGACCGACCCCCACGGGTCCGGAGACCCCTCGAGCCACCGCAGGTCCGGACCAGAGCTGATCGGCTGCTGGCGTGGGGGCGTTACCTATATATGATAAACCTCCCCATCCTCCCCAGCCCCCTCCCCTTCCTTTTTTTTTGTTACAAGTTTTGTCTTGTTCTATTTTGCTACAGTTGATAAAGTTGAGATGGCAATATTGAAAAAAAAGCAATAAGAAACAAAGATGTTCCATATTGACTAATGAGTGCATTAATAGACATTAGTATTTCCAAGCCCTGCGTGGCTAGTTAATTATTCAGGTGAAATTCTTTTCACTTTTTTTTTTTTTTTTCACACACATAAGCAGCCAGAAAAAGCAAAAAGACAACTCAATTTATAGTTTCATAGAATTTAGAGAGGTCTTTTAAAATTAGGGTGAATGCTTTCTCTTTAAATTAACCCTTGTTATACATAAGCGGTTGATCCATTCAGCATACGCTTATTGTTGTCTAATGGAAGGTCTTTCTATGAAGACACAATGCCCCATATACTCATGAGATTCAAATAAAAGGAACCATGATGGATCATTGTGTAAGCAGGTGTATGCAGCTGAATGAAACCTTTAACTAAATATACATGTGTCGCAGGCGGAGGAGGGGACGCTGCGCTCTCCCACTGCTCGGGTCCGGCCGCTGCTGCTCCAGCTGCTCGGTGGTGGCTCGAGCGGTGGGCCGGATCCCGGGGACTCGAGCGGCGTTCCTCGCCCGTGAGTGAAAAAGGGGAATTTTGATTGTGGGGGTTTTGATTATTGTCTGTGACGCCACCCACGGTTGTGGTAAGATTGGTGACACCACCGCTGCTCTAGACGGGGATCCCGGGAGCGGTGACAGGGAGCAGCTTTGTTGTTAGTTCTCCCCTTCGTGGGTAGGGGGTTGGTTGTCCCGGGGCCCGGTGATGGGGAAAGGATGGATGGCAGGCGGGTTACGAGGCCTGGCGGGGTGCAGGGTTGCAGGGGCAGCGCTGTGCTGCACAGCGGTACTCACTCAGCCAATGATGAGGACACAGTTCTCGGTAAAACACATGGCTGGATGGACGGGTCCCACAGACAGCTGCGGTGTTGTTTCTCCCGGCAGGTTAATGGTGACTGCCTTTCCCTGCACCTAGATATGGTAGATGGTTCCAATGGGTTCCCACCGGTAACCCGCTCCCCGGCTTGGATATAGGCCGGAGGAGCCCCTTTTGCCCGCAGGCGCTGGCCCTGAGAAACGGTTGCCTTGGCGGTGGCGGTGTCTCCCTCACTTGGTTGGACTGTTGCCTTCTGTCGGGACTTGGCTGTTGGGAAACCCAGGAGGTCCCCTTCGCTAACGAATTTGGCAAATTCACGGTGACTCCTAGCCTTGCCGGGGTCCGTAAGCCCCTGCCAGATGGTGCTGACTTCTCTTTGTGTACCGGTCCTTACGGTAGACTCCAATCGGTCACTCCTGCAGACGGTCACCACCGTCCGCCAACCTTACTGTACCGCCCGGGCCACACACCCGGACGCTGTCAGTTGCTCCACTACCACTTCACTTCCATCCACTTTCACCTCCAAAACTCTGACTGTTTTCCCTCCCCCAGGACTGTGAACTCCTTGGTGGGTGGAGACCAACCGCCTGGCTCCACCCCCTGGTGTGGACATCAGCCCCTGGAGGAAGGCAACAAGGGTTTTGTGTCTGACTCTGATGTGCCTGACCGGGAGTGTGGGGTGTGTGGGTGTTGTTCTCTGTGGCCCCTGGCTTGTCCAGGGCGCCACACATGAAGCTAGGATAGCCTAAAAAGAAGGAAAACATGAAAAAAGTAAATTGGTTTGATCGGAAGGGTCTGCCCTAGTGACCAATTACTACTAAGCCAGCCCATACAGTGCCCACAAATCATTACTGTATAGAAATGCCCCCTGTTCATATTATATACAGTAGCTGTCTGCTATGTATTGAGGCTTTAAAGGGTTAATCCCATTTTGAAAAATGGGTATGGTCAGAAAGCTCTTGTAAAAACAAGCACTTTTGCAATTTACTGCTTCATAAAATTTTCAACTATCTTGAGATACAATTTTTTGTTTTCATCTCGTTACCAAGGAGACCAACCACCCCTGCTTCTCTAGCTTCTAAGCGCTACTCAGAAGCTAGCCGGGATTAGGCCGTAAGGACAAGCACCAGCGATCCTGGTCGGCTTCAAAACAGAACTTACAAGTGTGCCGCCCCCGCATCGGCAGCCAGGCTGCTCGGATTCGGATCCGCGGTGGCTCGACGGGTCTACGGACCCGGGGAGGAGGGTGTCGTGCGGCTCCTCAAACGAAGGGGGGTTATTTACAGGGGATGTGTTAGAGTTCGTGACGCCACCCATGGTTTGTGGTAATTTGGGAGTACCACCGCTGCAGTTGGGAGTACCCGAGGCGATGGAATGGGGCAGCCAGGTGTTAGGGCCCTCCACGGGTAGGGGAGATGCCCCGGGACTCGGTGATGGCATTGGGGGGGTGCCTTGGAGAGCGCAGGGGCCACTTTCATACTCAGTCCAGTATACTGACACCGACAACTGGATAAACCAGAGTTCTGGACACCGCTGCCGCTGAGGGGAGCTTAGTTCGGGTCCCGTCCCCGATTGTGTTCCCTGGTGATCCGTGACCTGCCTCCTGGCACTAAGTTACTTCTCTGTCGGTCCCAGTAGTGTGGAACTAGCCAGGTCCCGCTCCCCAGTATGTGTAACTGAGGGAGTTTGCTGTCAGGGTTCACGCTTGGGATTTTCTGGACCGTGTGGTGGGAAAATGTGACGCCCTGGGCAAGCCAGGGGTCACAGGTCATTACACCACCACACCCTACATTCCAGTTAGGAACACCAAAGCTAAACTAAAATCCTTGTTGCCTTCCTCCAGAGGCTGATGTTCACACCAGGGGGTGGGCCAGGTGGTTGGCTCCGCCCACCGAGGAGGACACAGCTCTGGAGGCGGGAGAAACCAGGCAGTCCAGTGAGGGACATGAAGGAGTAAACAAGTAGAAGTGAAGGAAGTAAAGTGGTAAAGGAGGAAAGCAAGAGTGGTGACAGAAAGAAAGCCTGAAGTAGTCCAGCTGTGTGCAGGACAGGGTCAGCAAGGTCAGCAACGACGGTGACTGTCCAGAGGGGTGACTGTTCGGGAGTTCCTGGAAGGACCGCGGACGGGTAGTGACCCGGCGGTCTGGAGCAGCGTGCAAAGGACAGTCAGCACCAGGGCAGGGGCCTCTCGGACCCCGGCAAGGCTAGGAGTCGCCATAATTTGCCGAATCCGTCAGTGAAGGGGACGTAGATCCCCCAACAACCAAGTCCCGATTGAAGGCAACAGTCCAACCAGTAAAGAAGAACACCGCCACGGCACCAGTTCCTCAGGGCCAGCGTCTGCGGGCAAAGTAGAGCTCCTCCGGTCCAGCTTGAAGCCGGGGAGCGGGTTACCGGTGGGGACCCATCGCTACCAACTTAGAAACATCAGGTGCAGGTCAGAGGGACATCACCATCACCTACTGGGAGAGCAAGTGCAGCCGTCCGTGGGAACCGTCTTTCCAGCCGTGTGGTTTACCGTAAAACTGTGTCAACGTCTCAGGCTTAGTGAGTACCACCGTGCCGCAAGGCACAGCGCTGCCCCCGCGTCCCTGCGCCCACCAGGCCCTGCACTTCCCTCACCATCACCGGGCCCCGGAATCACCAACCCCTACCCACGGAGGGGCAACACAACACCTGGCTGCTCCGCATCACCATCCCCGGGATCCCCATATTGAACAGCGGTGGTGAAATCACCACAACCGTGGGTGGCATCACGGACAATAAACTATCCCCACACCCAACAACCCCCTTTCACTCACGGGCGAGGAGTGCCGCTCGAGAACCCCCGGGATCCGGCCCACGGCTCGAGCCACCACTGAGCAGCAGCCGCCGGACCCGAGCAGAAGGGGTGAGCGTAGTGTGCTGACACCCTCCTCCCCGCCCGCGACAAAAGTCCTATCCCCCTCGTTGCGCTCGTACCCGATTTTGGAGAGGGTGGAGAGCAGATCTTGAAGGCTCCGTTCTCGGGTCAATTGTCAAGTTGCCTGGAGCTACTCCCTGACCTAGGGTCCACGTACCCCGTCGTGCCTTGGTTCCAGCCCGGTGATGGTACAAGGCCGCCGGCTGTCCTTCGACAGTTCCGTGCCCCTTGCCATGATCCCCTGCGACCGGGGTCCAGCTCCTACTAGGTCCAGACCAACGTCTGTCACCTAGTTACTCCCAAAGAGCCCGGCTCCTGACCTCCTCTCTCCTTCACCTCCTAACTGTCACTGACTTGCTCCTGACACTCCTGACCCTTAACTAACACCCCAAGTGGGCGACCCTATTCCACTCAGGCCGTTCACTGCTGTGTCTGGTGGGTGTGGTGCAGAGTGGACCTAGGACTTGGACTGACTGCTGTTGGCCAATACCGTTAGTTGGGGACCCGTAACCAAGGAGGAGATGGATATTGCACAGAAGGGCAGATTGCACAATACCCTGAGACGACCTGATGTGCTTGTGTGATGCCCTGGCCTAATAGAAATAAAGAGCTTGTAAGCAATGCGCGTTATTTTCCGGCAGCAGAGGTCGGTCTCCTAGGCAACGAGTGTTAATATCTCTAGAATGGCGGAACATTTTATGAAGCAATAAATTGCAGAAATGTTTGTATTTTCAAGCACTATTTATGGGTTGCATAAATATCAATGGACAATGTTGATTCAGTACTTCTGCCGTTCTTTGAGGTCTGGTTTGCCAAAATGCAATTAAGGGTGCTATATTGGGTTCACAGGCCATCAGGGCTGGTGGTGGCATTCAATGGGCAGGGGACATCCTGAAGATCAACCATAGCTGTATCTACTTTCTAACTTATCATTTTAGTAAAAAAAAAAAAAATTTTCCCAGAGCAGTTTAAAGAAATCATTTTAAAATTTAAGTTACCATGGGCAACAAGGACAGTTGAGAACTCCGCGGAAAAGGAAAATTCAAATCAGTTTGAAGCTTTAATTTTCAAACAGCTTTTGAAAAATGACAGTTGGGATCGAAATTGGAACCTGTTCCACAGCAGCCAATCACAGCATAGCTTTAAATTCCTACCGTGCGCTAGAAAAATGAAAGCTGTGTTGTGTTTTGAACATTTTTTATGTTTTACATCAAATTAGCGCACTTCTTGACCTTGTGGCTTGTGCACACACAGCCCCATAGCAAATGTTAGAATGGGGTGCCCCAGCTCTTCAACGCTCGATAACGTTTCCCCAGCAAGTTACCCCTGACAACCCCATCCATAATTTGTTGGGAGGCCCCCCTCCCATATATTAGACCCATTAGCCAACCACATTGTGCCTTTACTCTTAGAAGCATAGTAACGGTAGTATTTATATATACAGTATATGCTGCACGTTTCTAATTATGTAGCCAAGATTGATCAAAGGGAAAGTCAAAGTAAACACAAAATAAATCCCATTCACTAAAGGAACAATTACACAAAGTTCTATCAAAGTTGGAAATTTACATGCCAAGAATAAACAGTCGGCAATGGCCACTTTGCAGGGGGTAAGTGAATACAGTAGAAAAAAAAAATTAGAAAGCTGCAAGATTAGTGTCTGACAGCATCCTCTGGAGCAGACACAATATAACCAGCTCGGACTGTTCTGAGGACAGATAACGCTTGATGTACAAGTATTATAGGCCATTAAATAGCTGAAGACGTCTGATTGAACGTCATACACAGCAGAGGCAGAAAATGTCTCACTTGTAAAAACCACGAGGGTGGTTAAAACTGCTCCCATATACAGCAACCAGAGCGCGCGCCCCCCCCCCCATATACAGCAACCAGAGCGCGCCCCCCCCCCATATACAGCAACCAGAGCGCGCGCCCATATACAGCAACCAGAGCGCGCGCCCATATACAGCAACCAGAGCGCGTGCCCATATACAGTTCCACTACCAGAGTGCTCTCCTGTATACAGTGGCAAACCGGAATGCGATCCAATATATAGTGCCCGTATATAGCGGCGCCACCAGATCGCACTCACATATACAGCGCCGCAACCAGAGCACGCGCCCGTATACAGCGCCGCAACCAGAGCACGCTTCCGTATACAGCGCCGCAACCAGAGCGCGCTCCCGTATACAGCGCCGCAACCAAAGCGCGCTCCCGTATACAGCGCCGCAACCAGAGCGCGCTCCCGTATACAGCGCCGCAACCAGAGCGCGCTCCCGTATACAGCGCCGCAACCAGAGCGCGCTCCCGTATACAGCGCCGCAACCAGAGCGCGCTCCCGTATACAGCGCCGCAACCAGAGCGCGCTCCCGTATACAGCGCCGCAACCAGAGCGCGCTCCCGTATACAGCGCCGCAACCAGAGCGCGCTCCCGTATACAGCGCCGCAACCAGAGCGCGCTCCCGTATACAGCGCCGCAACCAGAGCGCGCTCCCGTATACAGCGCCGCAACCAGAGCGCGCTCCCGTATATAGAAAATAGTCAATTTACAATTGATTATTATGGGGTCCTTTATGTGGCCAGTTTGTCTTTCGAACAGAAAAAAATGCAGCCAAAAAACTGACACCTAGTGTTACCCATAATCAATAGTAATCAATGGGGTCCTTCTGCTGCCGTTTTGGCCATTCCTAGGGTGGGACAATCAGAATGTTAAAACTGAAGTGTGAGCATTGCCTAATTGATGAATTAAAGGGGTTGTCCAGTGAAAACGAGTTATCACTTATTTGTACAGGATAGTAAATAACTTGTTGATTGGCGATAGTCGGACTGCTGGGATCCATAATGATTGGCAGAACAGGGAACGTTTATTCCTATTAGGTTAGAGCGGTAGTGCACATGCCCGACTGCTGCGCCATTCATTCCTTATGGGGCCATCGGGTGCTGTACTTGTCTTTTTCCAGCAGTCCCATGTAAAATGAAAAGAGTGGTTGTGATCTGGCACCCGACCTGCCCTATAATTTGTAACAGGAATAAGAGTGTCCCATTGGGGATAAAAGTTCTCCATTCTGCCAATCAGCGCGTAACCCCCCCCCCCTTGCCGGGATCAGCGCGTAAACCCCCCCCTTGCCGGGATCAGCGCGTAAACCCCCCCCTTGCCGGGATCAGCGCGTAAACCCCAACCGGGATCAGCGCGTAAACCCCAACCGGGATCAGCGCGTAAACCCCAACCGGGATCAGCGCGTAAACCCCAACCGGGATCAGCACGTAAACCCCAACCGGGATCAGCGCGTAAACCCCAACCGGGATCAGCGCGTAAACCCCAACCGGGATCAGCAGGGACCCCTCGTCGAATCAGCGCCTTATCACCTATACTATGGAGAATCCTTTTAAATATCTGGTTTAGTTTAAGAACAGGGGAAAAAAAAAAAAACTAATTGAAATCAGTGTTTTATGGAACATTCTTTCCTTTGATGATCTAGATCTAGGAATATGTAATTCTTGGCAAGATTCACCAAGAGTCACAAACATACGACAACAGCCTAAAGCGGTTTTAAACTTTGATAAAAGAAAAAACAAATGTGTGAGAATGCAGATCCCAGTCATGGAGCGGCGAGCAATGCCACAGAGCACATCATCAGCAAGTCCACACCTGACCCACTGCATAACAACATCAAACACAGCACAGCAGTGCCCCAGAGCTCAGCGCCTACCTGGTCTTTAGCTATGTTATTAGCCATTTCTCCAGTTGCCAATGTGGCTCGCTCGGCCGGTGTCCAGCCAGGCTTCACAGAGGAGCTTTTCCCTGCTTCTTTCAGGATCTAAGGAAGTTTAACTTCTGTGCGAGGATGGTGTTCCCTTCCAGCGTATGCCACACCTACAGACACAATCCTCCTTCTCCTCCCCATTCCCCTCCTGTGATACACACACCTGCGGAGAACCTGTCTGTCAGGATTGTACGCCGCTGACGCCTCCTTGACCCACCGCTGTATACTCGGAATTACAGCCATTAGTGTGGAATATATTAGAATCCGGGCAGGGTTACCAACCGATCCGGAAATTCCGTAAAAATACGGCGCTTTTTTTTCGTCCCGTCCGTAAAAAAAAAATTTAAGGTGTCGATGATTTTTTTGGAGGCCGAAGAAACTTTTATACAGATTATTTTCATGAGAATTCTCATACAGTGAACGCAGCTGATGTCTTCTTATCAGAATTATGGGCTGTAGACATGGATCACTTCATCATAATGACTTATTATGGGGCCCGTAAAAAAAAATATTGACTACCCGTGATTTTTTTGATAAGCTGTCCAGAAAAAAATGCAAAGTCAAGTTGGCAACCCTGAATCTGGAAAGACCCTTATCGAAGACCATTAACCACCTCTGCCTTCTCTTTTTTTAGGCCTCTTTCACACGTCCGTGAAAATCACGCACGTTTTTCACGGAGGTGTGAAACGTGCGTTTTTCCCTCCGTGAGCCGTGTTTATGGCACACGAGAGGGCAAGTGAGCCCTATAAGGGCGAATAAGCCCATGACAATCTGGAGGGGGCTAGGGTCTGAAGGGGTTAATGTTTGGAATGCAGAAGTGTGCATTCTATGGGGTTATGGGATTGGTGAAAAGGGGGCAGTTGTGATTGGGGGGATAGGGTAGGAGGCTGGCTGATCAGGGGGGTATATAGGTGGGGTGAGGCAGTGGTTACCTCCTCTTGCTGCAGGAAGATCAGCGTGGCCCACCCACTCGCCCTAATTAATTGTAAAAAAAAAAAAAAATAATAAGAAAAGAAAAAGTAATAATAATTATATATATATATATATATATATATATATATATATATATATATATAAAAAAAAGAAAAAATAATAAGAAAAGAAAAAGTAATAATAATTATATATATATATATATATATATATATATATAAAAAAAATATATTTAAAAAAAAAATGGAAACATAAATAAATGAAAATAACTAAATAAAAAGATAAGAATGGGAAGATTTGTTTGTCACAGCGGGGGGATAGGTCCATTGTCAGAGGCTGGGAGTACCGATACTCGGTTGGTGGTACGAAGTCACTCAGGGGTAGTGGCTTCGTAAGAAATTGGGAACTTGTGGGCGTAGGTCCTGCAGGTTCGGGGGAGGGGTATTTAACGATGGAACGTTAATACCTCTCACACCTCGGGTCGGTTTTGGTCACGGCCGAGGTGGTCCCTTGGGCTGGTTTTAGGATACGGCCAGGGGATAGGAAGAATTGGTTGCTTCTGGGACGGACCTATCGGTGTTTGGTTTGTGGTGTTTGGAATGTATATATATATATATATATATATCAGTTATGGTTTTAATTAAAGGGGCGGCATGTTGAGCCGCGGGAAAGATATATATATATATATATATATATATATATACTTGTTAAATAAAGCTGTGGCCATTCGTCCAATGGAAGTTGTCTTGTCATTATTTATAGATATAGTAATTAAGTGGGTATAATTTATGAAGACAGAAGTATCCCTCATAGAGATGTCATGTGTTCTCCGTGTGTTATCCGTGATAACACACGGAGAACGGGAACTTTCTGCTCACCTGTCCCTGGCGTTGCTGTCCGTGGTGCTGATCTTCGGTCTCCGGTCCTGCCGACTCTCCGCTGCTGCTGCTTCCGGCCGCAGTGGAGTGAATATGCAATGAGCATAATGAGCAGGGCTCGGAAGCAAGAGACAGCAGCGGCAGAGACAGCAGGGCTGGACAAGGTGAGTATAGAAATTCTTTTTATTTCACAGACACGTGTGTTTTCTCCAGTGCGTGTCACACGGATCACATCCGTGCATTCCATGTGACACCCGTGATGCCGGAGAAAAACGGACATGTCTACGTGTGGCGCACACGGGCACACGTATGCTCTACACGGACACACGGTCCATGGCAAAACACGGACAAGAGCGCAGACCCATTGATTTTAATGGGTCTACGTGTGCCCGTGTCCCCGGCACGTAATGAAACAGACCAAACACGTACCACAGACACGGACGTGTGAAGGAGGCCTTAGGCTAAGAAGTGAATAGGGTGAGACTGTGGACCACCAGGTCCAACCAGCAAGTGAGAACTGTTGGTCAGGGACTGATGTCATCATAAGGGGTGGTTGTCCTTGTAAAGGTCCCCATATACATTAGCTAGAAGTCATGCAAAATAGCCAATTTTCGCCCACCATCTAACATGTATACGAGTCACCCAACAGAAGGCTTGTACATGTGGAAGTCAATTACCCAATCCGTTTACTTGGCAGGGAGCTAAAGGGGTTGTCTACTACTTTTACGTTGATGGCTCATCCTTAGGATAGGTCATCAATGTCAGACTGGCCTGGATCCGACACCCTGCACCCCCGCCGATCAGCTGTTCCCGGTGCCGGTGGCAGCAGCAGGCAGCCGGAAATGCTCAGCTGGGTACTCCACATCCGCCTCAGTTCAGAAGACGGAGCAGCTTCGGAACTGAGCATTTCCGGTTGCCTGCTGCCGGCACAGAGAACAGCTGATGGGCAGGGATGCTGGGTGTCGGACCCCGGCCGATCTGACATTGATGATCTATCCTAAGGATAGACCATCAATGTAAAAATAGTGGACAATCCCTTCAAGTCGCCAGTAGAGTTGGGTGGATTGATTAATTGGCCAAGCCAGTGCTTTGTGATGGATGGAAGGCTCACGAATCTTCTATCTTTGGGAATCCCTGGCTCAGCTGTTGATTAGCCGGGCTAAAGTGTGTCCCACCACCATGATGACCTCGCACCAGCCCCGCTAATGGAGTCATGCCAAGGATCCCTGAAGGTAGGAGATGCGCAAGATTTCCTTCCAGTGGCCAGAGACTTCTAACCTGGCCGGCTTAGGGCCGTTTCACACATCCGGCATTTCACCGGATTGCCGGATCCATTACAGTGCAATACAGTACAATGGCATCGCGGCAAGCTCCGGTCACATGCTGTCATGTGACCGGAGCATGTGACTGGAGCTTGCCGCAATGCCATTGTACAGTATTAACACTGTACCGGAGTGTGCCAGATCCGTCAATCCAGTGAAATGCCGGATGTGTGAAACGGCCCTTAGCAAGATTGATTTGCCCAACACTAGCCGCCACTGTCGCGGGCGGGGAGGAGGGTGTCAGCACACCGCGCTCACCCCTTCTGCTCGGGTCCGGCAGCTGCTGAGTGGTGGCTCGAGCGGTGGGCCGGATCCCGGGGTTTCTCGAGCGACACTCCTCGCCCGTGAGTGAAAGGGGGTTTTTGGGATGTTGGGATAATGTCCGTGACGCCACCCACGGTTGTGGTGATGTGTAGCACCACCGCTGCTCTATGCGGGGATCCCGGGGATGGTGATGGGGAGCAGCCAGGTGTTGTGTAGCCCCTCCGTGGGTAGGGGTTGGTGATCCCGGGACCCGGTAACGGCTTGTGAGGTGCAGGGCCTGGTGGGCGCAGGGACGCGGGGGCAGCGCTGTGCCTTGCGGCACGGTAGTACTCACTCAGCCTGAGACACGGACACAGTTTGTACGGTAAACCAACGGCTGGTAGGACGGTCCCACAGACGGCTGCTTTGCTTTCCCGGTAGGTGACGGTGATGTCCCTCTTCCTTGCACCTGTATGTACGGTTGGTTGCGATGGGTCCCCACCGGTAACCCGCTCCCCGGCTTCAAGCTGGGCCGGAGGAGCACTACACTTTGCCCGCAGGCGCTGGCCCTCAGAGACTGGTGCCCTGGCGGTGGCGGTGCCTCTGTTGTACGGGTTGGGCTGTTGCCTTCAATCGGGACTTGGTTGTTGGGGGAATCTACGTCCCCTTCACTGACGGATTCGGCAAATTTGGTGACTCCTAGCCTTGCCGGGGTCTGAGAGGCCCCTGCCCTGGTGCTGACTGTCCTTCGGAACACTGCTCCAGACCACCGGGCACACAGCCAACGGGGTCCTTCCAGGAACTTCCAAACGGTCCCCCTCCGGACAGTCACCGCCGTCGCTGACCTTGCTGTTCTGGCCCTACACAAAGCTGGACCCTTCAGGCTTTCTTTCCTTCTTGTCACCTCACTTGCTTTCCTCCTTTACCACTTCTCTTTCTTACTGTCACTTTCACTTAGTTGTTTACACTTGCCCTCCCTGGGCTAATCTGCCTGGTACTTCCTGCCTCCAGAACTGTGATCTCCTTGGTGGGCGGAGCCAACCGCCTGGCCCACCCCCTGGTGTGAATCATCAGCCTCTGGAGGAAGGCAACAAGGATTTCTGGTTCAGCTTAGGTGTGCCTACCTGGGATGTGGGGTGTGGTGGTGTTGTGACCTGTGACCCCTGGCTTGCCCAGGGCGACACATTCCCCCTTAGCAAAACGCAGACCGTCCGCGGGCTGCCGTCCTACACCGGTTTTATTTTTCTGTAAAAAGGGGTAACAGGGTTAAACAAACAATAATAACAGTTTTAATAAATTCTTCCCAAGACGGGAGGCACATTTTACTTTTAACGTTTCAACGGTATACGGTCACGGTTTCCGCTCTCTCCCACCCAAGTAACCTGGCCCTGATGCTGCCCCTAAAACCCAGGCAGCACCCCTTGACCCACAGTCCAGCACACGGTACCCGAGCGGGATCTGTCCTTCCCCTCCAGAGGGTAGCCACCGGTTCCTTTGGTGGCTGGGCCCTGGCCTGCTCTGCTCAGGGCCCTCCCTCCAACCTGCCTCTCCGGAGGCGGCACTGCGGAAACGGTAACGGTACCCAACATATTTACAAGCCACTAACGTTTGTGGTTGCCCTGCAAAGTTCACGGGCTTGTCCATGGATAGTTCCCATGCATTTTTAAACGGTCCCCACGGGGACAACGGTGCCGGCTCCTGCCGGTTGCAAATCACACAAGCAAATCAGGTAACTTTTCGGTAATCATCATTTTTCTTATCATTGCAGAACTTTCAACTTTTCAAACTTTTCAACCACACGAACAACCACTCCTTCATATTTGCGGACCCCCTTTTACTCATAGAACGGTCTCCCTGTACCTAAGTGGGGGTCTACCTAGGTTGGAACGGGTGGACCTTCGGGGCCCGGTGTCAGTGGTGCTAGACAGTGGGGTAGAGGGAACGATCGGTTCCTCCTCCCTGCTATAGTGTGGAGCAGGCGGAGGCGTAGGGGAGCTGGGTACAGGTTCATCCCTGGGCACTGGCACTGGTTCTGGCTCACGGTTAATCGCTTCCACTACTTCTTCATCCACGGGTTGTGGGAACAGTATCACTGGAAGTATCACCGCGCCGTTCTGTGTAGGCCAGTTTGCTGGGAAGTCACCCATTACAGTGTGGATTACCTCTGCTGCCTTCTCCACGGGTGGAGGAACCGGTACTTCAGCCTCTGCCTTCAACGCTGGGGGGCATTTCTTTAGATGGTCCCGGGAAACTGTGGCCAGGGTGCCCCCTTGGTCACGACTGATCTGGTAGGTCTTCCCATCTCCCCATTCTGTGGGTTGTATGACGTAAGGGACCTGCTCCCACTGATCATCCAGCTTGTGGGCTTTTCTCTTCCGTTTCAGCACCACATCTCCTGGCTGGAAAGGACCTGCGGGCGCCTTCTGATTGAACCGGTGCTCTTGCTGTTCTCGACTTCGACTGAGATTTTTCTCCACATACTCCTGGATTTGCCGGTACTGGGCCCTCCTCCGACTTTCCCACTCTGCCGTTGAAGGGAGTGCTTCCGGGGCCTCCAACCCCATCTCCAGATCCACCGGCAGGCGACCAGGCCGAGCCCTCATCAGATACGCTGGGGTGCACTTCGTAGAGCTGGACGGGATATTATTGTACATGTCGACCAAGTCGGGCAACTTTTCCGGCCACATGTTCCGCTCTTCCAGCGGTAGCGTCTTTAGGAGCCCCAGGACCAAGTGGTTCATTTTCTCGCACATGCCATTGGTTTGGGCGTGGTACGGAGTGGTCCGGATCTTCTTGCAGCCGTACAACTGACAGAATTCGTGAAACACTTCTGCTTCAAAAGCCGGGCCTTGGTCAGTCAGCACCTTCTCGGGGTACCCATGGGGTCGGCAAAAATAAGCCTGGAACGCTCGAGCAGCGGTTCGACCAGTCAGGTCCTTAACGGGGACTACCACCATAAATCTTGAGTAGTGGTCTACCATGGTCAAGGCGTAGGTGTACCCACTTCGGCTAGGGGTGAGCTTGACATGGTCTAGGGTGACCAGCTCCAGCGGCTGATGGGTGACTATGGGATGTAACGGTGCCCTCTGGCTAGTTTCGTCCTTTCTCCGCTGCGTACAAGGACCGCACTCTCGGCACCAGGCTTCCACCGACTCACGCATCCCACTCCAATAGAACCGCTCCCTCAACAGCATCTCCAGCTTCTTCCACCCGAAGTGTCCAGCACCATCATGGTATGCCTGTAGGACAGTGGCGACATCAGCTTGAGGAACGATTAACTGGCATATTTTCTCATGGGTCTTCGGGTTGATCAGCTCACGGTACAGCCTCCCTTGGTGTAGGTAAAGCCGTTTCCGTTCTTTCCACAAGCGTTGGGCTTCGGCTGGAGCGGCAGGGTCTATTCCCATAGCACCTTGTTCCACGAGAGTCTTGACAAGGCGGACAGCCGGTGCTTGGTCCTGGGCGTCCTGCCACTCTTGACTGGGCCGCGGGTCCAGATCCACCCTTTGCTGACATACTTGTACCCTCTCAGTAGGCGGCTGGTGAAACGCAGGCAACTCGATCTCCTCGAGGTCGTCATCCTCGCACCCCTCTTCTGACAAATGGGGCATCCGGGAGAGTGCATCAGCATTTATGTTGACACGACCAGCTCGGTACTTTATGGTGAAATCATAGTTGGCTAGCCGGGCTACCCACCGCTGCTCCAGCGCGCCCAACTTGGCCGTGTTCAGGTGAGTCAGCGGATTGTTGTCCGTAAACGCAGTGAATTTTGCCGCCGCCAAGTAGTGGCGGAACCGCTCCGTGATAGCCCACACCAACGCCAATAGCTCGAGCTTGAAGGAGCTATAGTTCTCAGGGTTCCGTTCGGTCGGCCGGAGTTTTCGGCTGGCGTAGGCAATCACCTTCTCCTTTCCATCCTGGACCTGGGATAGGACCGCTCCTAGCCCCACGTTACTGGCGTCCGTGTGGAGGATGAACGGGCGCCCATAGTCAGGGTACACCAGGACCTCTTCTCCGGTCAAGGCCGCCTTCAACTGGCGAAAGGACTCCTCATGCTTGTCCTCCCACGACAGTGGGGCTCCGATGGGTCTACCACCTTTGGTCTGTCCCACGAGGAGATCTTGCATGGGGCAGCCATCTTCGTGTACCCCTTTATAAAGCGCCGATAGTACCCCACCAGACCCAGAAACTGCCTTACTTCCCTCACTGTAGTTGGTCTCGGCCAGCTCTGGATGGCAGTGATCTTCTCAGGGTCGGGGGCGACACCATCCGCACTCACCACATGCCCTAGATACTGCACCCTGGGTTTCAGCAGGTGGCATTTTGAGGGCTTCAACTTCATCCCGTACTTGGCAAGGGACGCGAACACCTCGGCCAGGTGCTCCAGATGGGCTTCATACGTCTGGGAATAAACAATCACATCATCCAAATACAGCAGGACGGTCTCGAAGTTTAAATGTCCCAGACAGCACTCCATCAACCGTTGGAAGGTCCCGGGGGCATTGCACAGCCCAAACGGCATGCTATTGAATTCACAAAGCCCCATCGGGGTGGTGAAGGCGGTCTTCTCCTGGTCCTCTGGGGCCACGGCCACTTGCCAGTATCCGCTGGTGAGGTCAAGGGTCGAGAAGTAATTTGCAGTTCTCAGTGCAGCCAAAGACTCTTCAATACGAGGTAATGGGTAGGCATCTTTATGGGTTATCTGGTTGATCTTCCGGTAGTCCACACACATCCGCATGGTACCATCCTTCTTCTTAACCAGTACCAACGGAGCGGCCCAGGGACTACAGCTGTCCCGAATAACCCCTGCCTCCTTCATATTCCTCAACATATCCTTGGCACACTGGTAATGTGCAGGGGGAATAGGTCTATACCTCTCTTTGATAGGGGGATGTTCACCTGTGGGAATGTGGTGTTGGACCCCCTTGATCTGCCCAAAGTCTAGGGGGTGCTTACTGAAAACCTGTTCGTACTCCTGCACCACCCTGTGTACCCCTGCCCTGTGATGTGTAGGGGTATCATCAGTGCCTACATGTAGCTGTTGATGCCACTCCTTTGTCTCCCCCTGGGGTGGGGAAGTGCTGGTGGAAGTGTGGATGGACTGGCTTCATGGATAGTGTGAGGGTCCAGGGTGAGCAGCTTGGCAATGGTGGCATACCGGGGAAGCCTGACTTCTTCCTCTCCACAGTTCAGCACTCTCACAGGCACTCTCCCTTTCTTCACATCCACCACCCCTCGGGCGGCCATCACAGTGGGCCAGTGCTCAGAAGGCATGGGCTCCATCATCGCAGGGTAGTCACGCCCCTGAGGCCCTACTGCTGCCCTACACCAGATCATCATCTCACTCCTAGGGGGCACAGTCAACGGAGCAACATCCATCACTCTTACTCCACCAATCTCCCCTCCTGTTGAGCTTACATGCTGGCGGTACATCAGGGCTCGGATCTCACGCTGCACAGCCCTCTGCCGGCTCCCTGCCGCTGTGGCGGCCAGCTGTTGCAATAGGGTCAACACATCAGCCATGCAGTGTTCCATCACATTGGTTCCCAGCACTATCTTCGGGTTATGATCACTGGGTTCATTCATGATCACAATCATACCCTGGTGCTGCAGTTCAGCTTGCCCCACGGTCATAGCCACTTGTTTATACCCCACCTGGGTCAATGGAAGTCCATTAGCGGCTATCAACGTAATGCTATTGTCTGGGGGCGCCAGCTCGTCTACGGCCCAATACCGCTGGTACAACGTGTACGGTATGGTAGTTACCTGTGATCCAGTGTCCAAGAGAGCCATCACTGGTATGCCGTCCACAGCCACGGGGATGATAGGGCGGGCCCCGATATATCGGTCTCGCCAGTCCGGGGGGCCACGATGTTCTACTCCTGAGGATTGGCCCGGGGCCCCAGGGGTTGCTCGTTTAACGGGCACTGTCGGTAGTAATGGCCCGGCTTACGGCACTTGTAGCAGATTGGAGGTCTGCTCCGCGGGTTGTTAGCACTTCTCCGCTGCATCCAGGGAACATCCTCGGGACTGTCAGCAAGCTGTATCTGCGCTGGAGGCTGAGATCTGGTCAAAGGTTGCAGTGCAGCAAGGATTTTGGCAAGGTCTCCGTCCATGCGACGGACCTGGGCTGCCAACTCTTCGACTGTGCTGCTTGGGGCTGCAGGCATTACAGAGGTTGGTTTGGCTGAGGCCGCCACAACAGGAGCCGTCTCGACGGGCCACGGGGCGGGTTCCAGACCTTCGGTTGCTGGGGGCTGGAGTGCTTTGATAGCCCGCTCCTTTAACACGGCAAAGTCCACATCAGGGTGTTCCAGAGCCCACAGCCGGAGTTGTTTACGATCCTCAGGGGACCTCATCCCCTGCGCAAATTGCTCCACCAGCATCTTGTTGCTGTCCGCCTCATTAATAGAGTTCACCCGCTTCAGCGTGCGGAGGGCGGTCTGCAGACGTAGAGCATAGTCCCGAATGCTATCCCCGGCTCGCTGCCGGCACTGGTAAAACTGCATCCTCAGCTCAGCTTCAGTCCGGGTCTCGAAGGCAGTCTGTAGCTTCTCAAAGATGGTGGCTACAGAGAGCCGGTCCCCCTCGGCCCAGGTCTCCGCTTCCTGCTCCGCCGCACCGGTTAGCTGGCCTAGCACTATCGCTGCACGTTGCTTATCAGTCAGGGGGTACAGCTCTAGCAACGGGTTAAGCTTTTTCCGGAAGGCCTGTAGGGCATCCGGTTTCCCATCATACTGCGGTAGCCAGGCAGCTCCGGGCGCATAGGGCAAGGAAAACGGCATGACCTGAGCGAGCGCGGGGGCCGCGGCACCTCCCGCCGGTACAACCGGGGCTTGGGCAGGCCCATTCCCATCCGCGGGTGCCGCCGCGGCTGCGACCACCGCTCCTCCAGCGGCTCCGTCGGGCGCAGACATCTTGTTTCCGTCCCCCTTAGCTCTTTCCGGCCCCTCCTCTCTCGGGGCGGGATTTTGGCCTTCGCGCCTCTTCTGCTCGAGAAGACGCTCGAGCGGGAACTTTTCGCGCCAAAGATGGCGGCTTCTGAAATTTTTCTGCCGGATACCTCCGGCGGTAACAAGGCGCACCTCTACCGGACGGCAGAGCGGTAAGATCCTGTTCGTGACGCCAAGTTGTCGCGGGCGGGGAGGAGGGTGTCAGCACACCGCGCTCACCCCTTCTGCTCGGTTCCGGCAGCTGCTCAGTGGTGGCTCGAGCGGTGGGCCAGATCCCGGGGTTTCTCGAGCGACACTCCTCGCCCGTGAGTGAAAGGGGGTTTTTGGGATGTTGGGATAATGTCCGTGACGCCACCCACGGTTGTGGTGATGTGTAGCACCACCGCTGCTCTATGCGGGGATCCCGGGGATGGTGATGGGGAGCAGCCAGGTGTTGTGTTGCCCCTCCGTGGGTAGGGGTTGGTGATCCCGGGACCCGGTGACGGCTTGTGAGGTGCAGGGCCTGGTGGGCGCAGGGACGCGGGGGCAGCGCTGTGCCTTGCGGCACGGTAGTACTCACTCAGCCTGAGACACGGACACAGTTTGTACGGTAAACCAACGGCTGGTAGGACGGTCCCACAGACGGCTGCTTTGCTTTCCCGGTAGGTGACGGTGATGTCCCTCTTCCTTGCACCTGTATGTACGGTTGGTTGCGATGGGTCCCCACCGGTAACCCGCTCCCCGGCTTCAAGCTGGGCCGGAGGAGCACTACACTTTGCCCGCAGGCGCTGGCCCTCAGAGACTGGTGCCCTGGCGGTGGCGGTGCCTCTGTTGTACGGGTTGGGCTGTTGCCTTCAATCGGGACTTGGTTGTTGGGGGAATCTACGTCCCCTTCACTGACGGATTCGGCAAATTTGGCGACTCCTAGCCTTGCCGGGGTCCGAGAGGCCCCTGCCCTGGTGCTGACTGTCCTTCGGAACACTGCTCCAGACCACCGGGCACACAGCCAACGGGGTCCTTCCAGGAACTTCCAAACGGTCCCCCTCCGGACAGTCACCGCCGTCGCTGACCTTGCTGTTCTGGCCCTACACAAAGCTGGACCCTTCAGGCTTTCCTTCCTTCTTGTCACCTCACTTGCTTTCCTCCTTTACCACTTCTCTTTCTTACTGTCACTTTCACTTAGTTGTTTACACTTGCCCTCCCTGGGCTAATCTGCCTGGTACTTCCTGCCTCCAGAGCTGTGATCTCCTTGGTGGGCGGAGCCAACCGCCTGGCCCACCCCCTGGTGTGAATCATCAGCCTCTGGAGGAAGGCAACAAGGATTTCTGGTTCAGCTTAGGTGTGCCTACCTGGGATGTGGGGTGTGGTGGTGTTGTGACCTGTGACCCCTGGCTTGCCCAGGGCGACACACCACCATCGGTGTCTGACAAAGGCATAACCCAGCCACATAATCGTGTGTATGGGGGCATCAGAAGAGATAGCTATCACCTGAACGATCATTTGGCTGACAGCTATACAATGTGTATGGCTATCGGGAATCTTTCACCAGGTTTTTGCCACCTAATCTGAGAGCAGCATAATGTAGGGGCAGAGATCCTGATTCCAGCGATGTGTCACTTACTGAGCTGCTTAGTGTAGTTTTGATAAAATCATTGTTTTATCAGCAGGAGATTATCATTACAGGACTACTTGTTGTTCTGCCAGGTAGTCCAGCATATTCATGAGCTTCTGTATAACTGCCAGATCTGCAGCAGACAAAACATGGATTTTATCAAAATAACAGCAAACAGCCCAGTAAGTGACACATCGCTGGAATCAGGGTCTCTGTCTCTACATTATGCTCTTCTCAGATGGGGGAGCAAAAACCTGGTGGCAGATTCCTTTTAACTCATTTGGATGCTGCAGTTTCAGTGGAAAATAGCAAAATAATTAAAAAAAAAATACATATAAAAAGTAAATGTCCCTTGATAGATGCTCTCTTTGGAAACGTTATGTTAAAAGGAAAAAATGGAAAAAAAAATCTGAAGAAAAAAAAACATGTCTCCGACATCAACACGAATCATTTCCTTCCCACTGTAATCCAAGACAACACATGCTGTATATTACAAGGACCTAGGAATTATAGTACTTTTTTTTTGTAAATTTGCTAATTTGTACAACTTAAAACCATAAACAAATAAGTTTTTTACTTTTCTACTGTTTTTCCTACTAAAAGATAAAAGAAAATAAAAATATGAAATAGAAAGCATTAGGCTATGTTCACACAGGGTGTTTTTCCTGCATTTTTTTTCCTGCAGCAAAACCTGATTAAAAAATAGGTGCAGTTTTTGCTGCAGTTTTTGCTGCTTTATTTGCTGCGGTTTTTTTTCCTTTTTTTTTTTTGCTGTGTTTTTGGTGTGTCATTTGTCTACAGTACATGTTTGAAGTTTGTTTTATTCACCCAAAAAAGCAGCAAAAAACGCGGATGCATTTTTATTTTTAATTTTTTTTTTCTTATTGCTTTTAATGGTGAAAAAAAAGCAGCAAAAAATGGTGGAAAAAAAGCAGCAAAAACGCTGAAAAAATTGATATGCTGTTTCTCTCAAAAATGCAGTAGTTTTCCATTTTAGCAAAAAAGCAGGTGAAGTGTCTGTGTGTGTCTGAGATTTCTGGAATATCAAAGGCTTTGCTGGTACTATTAGTTTTTTATTAGCATGGATTTGCAAAAAAAAAAACATGAAAAATGCACTGTGTGAACATAACCTGAAAAAAAAATGCTGTAAAATTTGGAGTATATTCACATTTAGCGTTTTTGCTGCTTTTTTTCTCCTCAGGAAAAACACAATTATAAAAAAAATAAAAAAAAATGCAACAGTAATTCTATACTAAAATATATTTTGATGCATTTTTGTATGTAAAGTGCTGTGGAATTAACAACGCTATATAAATAAATGATAATAATAATTATTATTATTATATATTATTTTTGTGCATTTTTTGCTGCTCAGCCTCTTTAATCTCAATATGGAATTATGCACTAAAAATGCTAAAAAATAATTTATATACAGTGGAACCTTGGATTATGAGCATCATTCGTTCCGGGACTGTGCTCTTAAACCAAGTTACTCTTATATCAAAGCGAATTTTCCCATAGGAAATAAATGAAACGCAGACAATTCGTTCCACAACCCAAAAATATTTACTGTATTTATACAAATTTATTACAGTAATATAATATAATGTATTGTATTCATATAAAATGATTACAGTAGAGTAACACACAATACTGTACAGTGCAGTAACAGCATATAGAACAAATGACACTGCACTTTAGCTTACAATAGCATTGGTGTGCGGGAGATACAGTATAAGCAATGTGCTGCACTGGATATCAATAAGAAAGTACAATACTGTATCCACAAATGCAAATTAATAGACATGCTATATAGTATACACTGTGCTGTGCAATGGTATACTGTATACAGTATATATGTACACTAAGTTACCTCCAGTGCAGCTCAGAGCGCAGTGAAAGGACGGACCCGGAAGTGTGTGCGGTGAGGATTTGCTCTTCTTGCAAAGCATTGCTCTTAAACCAAGTTACAACTTGAAAGACGCTCTCAATCCAAGTTACTCTTAATCCAAGGTTCCACTATACACTATTTAAAAAAAATGCAGGGAAAAAATTAATGAGATTTTAGAAATCTCATTCATTTGCTGTTGCTATAAAACGCTGTATTTTTCCTCACTGAAAACGTATGGAGAAGAAAACAAGGCAAAAAAAAAAAATCATTGTGAACGAGTCTTACGGTCGCCTTAAAAATTAAAGATTAAGGACGCTAAACCATGTGCACAGAATCCCTAAAAATTGTCTGGATATTTATGACTCAAATCTTTGCTCCTCCTAGTAAAAAAACAGATTACACAAGGACAGCAAGTGGGGGAAAAAAATCATCCTGCTTTTTTGGATGAGAATGGGAGCCGTTTTGTTATACCCTCTCGTGACCCCAGACTGCGACATCTCCCATATTTACAAACAAATACAGTTTGAATTTTGAAATCTGGTGAAAAATCCGTTTCCAACTGTTTTAGTATTAGCTTTAGAATTAAAATTTATGGAGAAAGCTTATAAGCGCCCCCTAGTGGTGACTGCAGGTGTGGCGCCCCTGACCTGGTCAGGCACCACTGAGTACTGCACCCATGCTGGGGACAGTACAACACAGGTAATCCAGAAGGCTGACCGGGGTGTGGAACACAGGCGCATAGTGATCAGGTCTCACACATGTACCCATGAGAGGACCCCTGGGGATCCCAGGAGGGGGCAAGCCTTCACCTTCACTGGAATAGTGGAGGGGGTAGAGCCTCCATCTCCTCTCAAGGGGTGTGGTGGAGAGTCTGGTTGCTAGGTGGCGTAGGCAAGAACAGGAGAGGAGGAGCAGTGAGCCAGTTCGGTGTAGAGTCCAGGGAGCTCAAGTGAGGAGCAGATCCCTGGAGCTGTGCAATCTGACAGCGTCCGCGCAGTGGCTACAGACGGGGGAGAACGGTCAACTAGGAGTGCTACCTGAAAGCCAGCTTCAGCTAGGGAGTGCAACGGAGTGGGAAGTAAGGAGACTGCTAGAGAGCACCAGGCCCAACCGGGCGGCAGATCCCGAAGCGAAGATAGATCCAGCTTTCTTCTGCTAAACCTGCCGGTGTGGGGCTCTCAAAGCCCACACCACAACACCACAAAAGCCGCAGCCACGTAACCACAGTGAGGGCCCATAGGTCACAGGAGGCAAGAAGCTGGAGTGGCCTGGTCCGGGGAACAAGCAAACGGCAAACAAAAGGGGGAGAGAGGCTGCAGCATCTTCCCTGGGCGACCCCCATAGGGACTAAAAGTCGGGGTCACCCCAAACCACCAAGGGCTAAGGAAGGCGAGTCAGTAGTCACCCTCATAAAGTCAGCCTGAAGGATACCTGGTTCCCATCTGGTTCATCTCAGCTACGCCCGGGCTACTCACCCTGCCATCAAATGTGAGTAAAGCCCTTGAAAGACAATTCTGCCTGTGTGGAGTTATTCTGCGCCTTGTGGTACTACAAACTTACACCGGGCCCTGGGGCTTGCCTCACTCTCAGGAGGCTATTCCAACTAACTGCACACACCATCAGCCCCAGGCGTCCCCTAACCTGCAGTGGCGGTCCCCACTGACCGCAATACTGAGAGTGGCGTCACGATCAAAACAGAAGATTTCCTACCAGTGACGGAGATCCAGCAACGTGGAGTCCCTGAAGGTAACGCACCGACACCGACACACCACCTGTGGGGCTTCACATCTGGCGTCACGAACAGGATAAGGACTAGACCTGTTCAGACAGGTGACCATGTGCCTGGGCGGTCCGCTTGAAAAATTGGAAGCGCCGCCATATTGCCACCATGAAAAGCGCGCTGAAAAACAACAGCAGCCCGCGCTGGAAGAAGTTACCGCCCACGAAGAGGTGTGGCTACCCAGAGATCCTCTGCAGGGTCCTGACCTCGCTGATGAAGAAAGCGGAAGCGTCCAGAGACGGCGGAGCAGAAGAGAAGCCAGCAGCTTGTTAGAGAAAATGGAGTCCAGACGCGGATACCCAGAACCAGGCACTGCTGCCTGGTGGTGCCGGGAGCTTGCCATCTTCTGCGACCGGCTGGAGGCCGGGATTGTGCGACAGCTTAGGGAAGAACGCACGGAGCTCCTGGAGATGGCTGCGGCGGTGCGGACCTACGAGGAGGGAGCCGCGCGACGCATGTCAGACCGAGCGGCGACGACGCAGACCCCGATGCTGCCACAGATGGGTGAGTCGAGTGATGCCCCGGCCAGCGCAAGTGCCCCGACCCCTGCTGCCACGCCCGCGGTCCCGGAAGAGGCGCCCGGCGCGGCGCCACCGAACCAGGCCGCAGCCACGCTAGATGCGGCCCGCCAAATCCAGGCCGCCGCAGCCATGCCCCGCCTGGCCCGCAAAGGTCCGACTACCACTGCGATACTGATCCGTGCCGCAGGTGTGACCCTAACCCAGGCTGCCACCCTGCTGAGCCCAGTCCGCCAAGACCCCACCGCAGCAGCGACGCTCGTCCGCGCCGCAAGTGAGATGCTGAACCAGGCCGCAACCCCGCCAGGTGCGGCCCGCCAAGCTCCGATCGCTGCAGCGACGTCCAGCCCAGCCTGCACAGAGCCCCCTGCAACAGCGACACTGATCCAGGCCGCCGCCATGCCGGGCGCGGCCCGCCAAGACCAGGCCGCCGCCATGCCAGGCGCGGCCCGCCAAGACCAGGCCGCCGCCATGCCAGGCGCGGCCCGCCAAGACCAGGCCGCCGCCATGCCAGGCGCGGCCCGCCAAGACCAGGCCGCCGCCATGCCAGGCGCGGCCCGCCAAGACCAGGCCGCCGCCATGCCAGGCGCGGCCCGCCAAGACCAGGCCGCCGCCATGCCAGGCGCGGCCCGCCAAGACCAGGCCGCCGCCATACAGGGCGCGGCCCGCCAAGAGATTGCATCACTATTTTCCCCGGCCTGCAAGGCCAGAGCAGACACCGCTCCCCAGTCCAGAGAGGTCCCTGCTAGGAAGACCCTGATAGGAGAGGACCCTGAATACTGGAAGCTGAAGGCTGACCTAGAGGCCCAGTTCCCACAAGAGATGGTGGATCGGTATCTGCTCCCTCCGCATACCCCCAAGGAGATTCAGGCAACCCCTGCAGCCGCGCCAGCGAGTCCACCGCCCAGACCAGCTGAAGAAAGCCCATCCCCAGCGCTGCCACAACCAGAGTGCAGCGAAGAACTAAGGGGGAGAGGAGGCCAGGAAGCTGAGGAGCTGACTCCGGAGCCACCAGCAGTGGATCTATACTCAGAACCGGAGATGTTGCCCTATTCCCGCTGGGATGAAGAGGATTTGACACCGTCTGCAGACGAAGATCAGCCCAAAGACCTCACCTGGGAGCCCGCAGGCATGAACCCAGCCCGCAAGACACGGCGCAGCAGAGCAAAGTATCCTCCAACACCACAGTCTCCAGAGCAGAGAGAGGTCACAGCCAGAGACCTGCAGGAGAAAAGATTACTGAGAAGGTCTAGAGTCCAGGTCAGAGGACCCCTTTACAGAGGAGTTGTAGAGGACTTCAATTTGAAAAGCGGATACGGCTTTATTGTAGTGAGAGGAATAAAAGAGGGCATATTTGTGAATCGGAGAGATGTTCAAGCCCACCTGCCCAGAGGACATTCAGGCAGAAATTTGAAAATTGGAGATGTAGTACAGTTCACCTTGCATCAAGGAGAAAGGAGCTACTATGCCTTAGACGTAGCACCATGTCCCAAAGAGGAAAGACAAGACAGAGATAAAGAAACAGATGCAGAAAAGGAAACAGATGAAGATCAAGAAAGGAAAGACAAAGAGCCTACAGATGGAACTACCTCAGAGGATGACAAGGAGCAAGAAAGCAGCAGGTGCCGCAGCCCAATAGGCCAAAGCCCTGGTAAAGAGGAGTAAAGTAAAGAAAGAAGTACCGAAAGTTTGACCAGTTTGACAAGTTGAAAAGTTTGCAACGTTATTGTTTAAGCATGTGCCCACAAAAACTATTGTGAGAAATAAACTTTAAGGCTATGAACTTGCTATAGCCACAAACTCTCGCAGTGTAAATAGTTACACCAGTGGCACCACCACCAGGGCCAGCCTGTTTAGGGGCTTGGCTCGTCTGCAACCAGGAGGGGCCCGTCCGTATATAGGGCCTTGGCTCACTTGCGACCAGAGAGCACGCCTGTTTATGGGGCCTTGGCTCACCACCACAAAGAGGGTACCTGGTCAGCACCAACTGTGGAGGCCGCCTCTACATCCTGCCAGAAGAGGCTGACGGCGCGGATCCACCAGGCCAGGTATACCCTGAAACCACCAGCCCATGAAAGCCGCCTCTACATCCTGCCAGAAGTGGCTGAAGTCGCGGCCAACGGGAGAGGAAGATTGGAGGAAAGGTCTGGGGAAGTAGATGGCCCAGATCTGGTTACCAAAAGGACCGGTGACCTGCCTCCTGAGAGGGTTTTGGGTGGGTTAACGGACTTGTGGGTGGAGGGTGGTGATGTATGATACCTGGTGGTTTTAAAAATGTTTTACATGTTTTAATGTTTTATGCATTTTAAAATGTTGTCTTGCAGCCCGAGGACGTGCTGGTGATAACTAAGGGGGAATGTGGCGCCCCTGACCTGGTCAGGCACCACTGAGTACTGCACCCATGCTGGGGACAGTACAACACAGGTAATCCAGAAGGCTGACCGGGGTGTGGAACACAGGCGCATAGTGATCAGGTCTCACACATGTACCCATGAGAGGACCCCTGGGGATCCCAGGAGGGGGCAAGCCTTCACCTTCACTGGAATAGTGGAGGGGGTAGAGCCTCCATCTCCTCTCAAGGGGTGTGGTGGAGAGTCTGGTTGCTAGGTGGCGTAGGCAAGAACAGGAGAGGAGGAGCAGTGAGCCAGTTCGGTGTAGAGTCCAGGGAGCTCAAGTGAGGAGCAGATCCCTGGAGCTGTGCAATCTGACAGCGTCCGCGCAGTGGCTACAGACGGGGGAGAACGGTCAACTAGGAGTGCTACCTGAAAGCCAGCTTCAGCTAGGGAGTGCAACGGAGTGGGAAGTAAGGAGACTGCTAGAGAGCACCAGGCCCAACCGGGCGGCAGATCCCGAAGCGAAGATAGATCCAGCTTTCTTCTGCTAAACCTGCCGGTGTGGGGCTCTCAAAGCCCACACCACAACACCACAAAAGCCGCAGCCACGTAACCACAGTGAGGGCCCATAGGTCACAGGAGGCAAGAAGCTGGAGTGGCCTGGTCCGGGGAACAAGCAAACGGCAAACAAAAGGGGGAGAGAGGCTGCAGCATCTTCCCTGGGCGACCCCCATAGGGACTAAAAGTCGGGGTCACCCCAAACCACCAAGGGCTAAGGAAGGCGAGTCAGTAGTCACCCTCATAAAGTCAGCCTGAAGGATACCTGGTTCCCATCTGGTTCATCTCAGCTACGCCCGGGCTACTCACCCTGCCATCAAATGTGAGTAAAGCCCTTGAAAGACAATTCTGCCTGTGTGGAGTTATTCTGCGCCTTGTGGTACTACAAACTTACACCGGGCCCTGGGGCTTGCCTCACTCTCAGGAGGCTATTCCAACTAACTGCACACACCATCAGCCCCAGGCGTCCCCTAACCTGCAGTGGCGGTCCCCACTGACCGCAATACTGAGAGTGGCGTCACGATCAAAACAGAAGATTTCCTACCAGTGACGGAGATCCAGCAACGTGGAGTCCCTGAAGGTAACGCACCGACACCGACACACCACCTGTGGGGCTTCACACAGGCAGAGAGGGGATTACACTGGGTTACTAAGATTGCACTCCAAACTTTCTAAAGTTTTAGTAACAATATAATCTGCACAGATCATTGAATCTAATTTGATGAAGAATTATGTTCAAGGCTGCTACTCATAGCTGTTTCTGTAAAGTTTACAGTGCCTTGTGAAAGTATTCAGCCCCCTTGAGTTTTTCAGCCTTTTCCCACATTTCAGGCTTCAAACATAAAGATAAAAATGTTAATGTTTTGGTGAAGAATCAACAACAAGTGGGACACAATTGTGAAGTTGAACGAAATGTATTGCTTATTTTAAACTTTTGTAAAAAAGAATAAACTGAAAATTGGGGCATGCAATATTATTCATCCCCTTTACTTTCAGCGCAGCAAACTCACTCCAGAAGTTCATTGAGGATCTCTGAATGATCCAATGTTGTCCTAAATGACTGATGATGATAAATATAAGCCCCTGTGTGTGATCAAGTCTCCGTATAATGCACCTGCTCTGTGATAGTCTCAGTGTTCTGTATAAAGCACAGAGAGCTTCATGAAGACCAAGGAACACAACAGCCAGGTCCGTGATACTGTTGTGGAGACGTTTAAAGCCGGATTTGGTTACAAAAAGATTTCCACAACTTTAAACATCCCAAGAAGCACTGTGCAAGCGATCATATTGAAATGGAAGGCATATCATACCACTGCAAATCTACCAAGACCCGGCCGTCCATCCAAACTGTCATCTCAAACAAGGAGAAGACTGATCAGAGATGCAGCCAAGAGGCCCATGATCACTCTGGATGATCTGCTGAGATCTACAGCTGAGGTGGGAGAGTCTGTCCATAGGACAACAATCAGTCGTACACTGCACAAATCTGGACTTCATGGAAGAGTGGCAAGGAGAAAGCCATTTCTCAAAGATATCCATAAAAAGTGTTGTTTACAGTTTGCCACAAGCCACCTGGGAGACACCAAACGTGGAAGAAGATGTTCTGGTCACATGAAACCAAAATCAAACTTTTTGGGCCCAATGCCAAACGATATGTTTGGTGTAAAAGCAACAGCTCATCCCCTGGAACACACCATCCCCACTGTCAAACATGGTGGTGGCAGCATCATGGTTTGGGCCTGCTTTTCTTCAGCAGGGACTGGGAAGATGGTTAAAATTGATGGGAAGATGGATGGAGCCAAATACAGGACCATTCTTGAAGAAAACCTGTTGGAGTCTGCAAAAGACCTGAGACTGGGACGGAGATTTGTCTTTCAACAAGACAATGATCCCAAACATAAAGCAAACTCTACAATGGAATGGTTCACAAATAACCGTATCCAGGTGTTAGAATGGCCAAGTCACAGTCCAGACCTGAATCCAATCGAGAATCTGTGGAAAGAGCTGAAAACTGCTGTTCACAAACGCCTCCATCCAACCTCACTCAGCTCCAGCTGTTTCCAAAGGAAGAATGGGCGAGAATTTCAGTCTCTCGATGTGCAAAACTGATAGACACATACCCCATGTGACTTGTGCTGTAATTGCAGCAAAAGGGGGCGCTACAAAGTATTAGCTTAAAGGGGATGAATAATATTGCACGCCACAATTTTCAGTTATTTATTTTTTTACAAAAATTTAAAATAAACAATACATTTCGTTCACCTTCACGATTGTGTCCCACTTGTTGTTGATTCTTCACCAGAAGATTAACATTTTTATCTTTATGTTTGAAGCCTGAAATGTGGGAAAAGGTTGAAAAATTCAAGGGGGGCGAATACTTTCGCAAGGCACTGTAAATGTTAGTTTTTTTTCTTCTGTGTGTTGTCATCTGTCAGTGAAATATTTTGCAACTTATTTGATTGGTTGCACAGATATAAGGGTTATCGAGCATTATTTTTTACAGAAGGATTGGTAGAAAAAACCGAGGCTGACAATCAAATTTCTTCTGTGACTTTCCCATATGGAATCTGCAGGAATGATGAACATTAATGCGGATCTTGCCTTTGCTATAATCATATGCTAATCACTTTCTCCAAGATGACTGGGAAAGTTTAATTAGCATACGCCTCAAGACAAAAGCTGTTTCCTAATATCAAGATATGCTAGGGAATCTTATGCAAGAGCTCAGGAAGAGCTGATGCTGGGTTATAGGTTAAAGCTCCCTTAAACACCTTCGGTGTTTTCAGTTTTTCGGGTGATTTTTTGTCTTTGTTCCCCTTCTTCCAAGAGCCATAACTTTTTTATTTTTCTGTCAATGTTGCCATATGAGGGTTTGTTTTTTGCGGGAGGAGTTGTTCTTTTAAATGAAGCCATAAGTTTTACCATAAGGTGTGCCTCCCCCGTCCCAGCAGCTGGCGCTGCTCGGATCCGGATCTTCTGTGGGTGGCTCGAGGGTCTCCAGACCCGGGGGTCTCACGGTCACTTCAACTAAAAGGGGGGTTGTGGATTGGGCACGTATATGTACGGCCGGAGCCGTGTTAAGTTCGTGACACCACCCACAGTGTGTGGTGAAGTGTAGCACCACCGCTGCTGTGACGGGGCACCCGGGGGAGATGTTGTTCAGCAAGTTGTTAACCCCTCCGTGGGCAGGGATGGTGGCCCCGGGACCCGGCGGCTGTAGTGTAGGGGGAATAGCGACCGCAGAGGGTGCTGATGTACTCACTGTTGGAAACAAACACACAAGTCTCTGGTAAACCAAGGTGGTGGCCGGCTGTATCCAGGTCCCCCACCCAGCTGGTGGTCTCTATCCTTCTCCTGCACTGTTTCTTGAGTAAATCACTTTCCCTTATATAACGTAGGAGTCCGCTCTCGGCTGGATATGGCCTGAGGAGCTGTGCCCGCAGATGCTGACCCGTGGGATCTATGGGCTCTGGCGGTGACCGCTTATCCCCAATCGGTGGGCGGTTGTCTTCTATGAGGGACTTTGGGTGGGACAGAACCTCTAGCCCTGGCCTCAATCGGTTAATTAACCAGCTCCAGTCGATTCTGGTTTCTGGCTTCAGGGTCCGAGTACCCCCCTTTGTGCTACGGTTTCCGGGTCGGTTCCCCGTGTCGGTACCGGCGGGCTACAACCCTGGCCCGGCATGCCTCGGTTTCACCGAGCCATCTTCCTATCTCCTGCTGACGGAGACCACCGTCTACCTCCTAGCCAGCGGTACCAGGGCTCCAACCCTGATACCTTCAAATTGAACTCTCTCTCCTCCTGCTGGGACTACACCTAGCCCCAGCTCCTCTCAACTTGAACTTCAACACTGATCTGCCTGATCTGAATTGATCTGAACTGATCTGTCTACTTTCCCACCCTGGGCTGTCTAAACCCCTGGGTGGGTGTGCACCAACCGCCTGACCACGCCCACTGGTGTGTCTATCTGTCCCTAAGGGGGTGACTAGGCTTAAATGTTTGGCTGCTGTTCCTAAGTGTGGAAACGGTGTAGTGCGGGGGCCTTAATGTGACTACCTGGATTCTCAAGGGCGTCACAATAGTGTACTGGAAAACGGCAAAAAAATTCCAAGTACGGAAAAATTGGAAAATAAGTGCGATTACATGATTGTTTTTGGAGATATTTTATTCACTGTGTTCACTATATGGTAAAACTGATGTGTGGGTGTGATGCCTCAGGTCAGTGCGAGATCATAGACACCAAACATTTATAGGTTTACTTTTGTATAAGGGGTTAAAAAAAATCAGAAGTTTGTCCAAAAAAAGTGTGCCACTTTTTGTGCCATTTTCTGCGACCCATAGTGTTCTCATTTTTCTTTCTATGGCTCAGTGGCTTATTTTTTTGCGTCTCGACTGACATTTGTAATGGTACTACTTTTGTGTAGATGCTACGATTTGATCGCCTGTTATTGCATGATGTGCAAAATGGCGACCAAAAAACATAATTTTGGTATTTGGAATTTTTTTGCCGTTACACCATTTACCGATCAGATTATTTGATTTTATATTTTGATAGATCGGGCATATCTGAACACGGTGATACCAAATATGTGTGTGTATGTGACGCCCTGGGCAAGCCAGGGGTCACAGGTCATCACACCACCACACCCTACATCCCAGTTAGGAACACCAAAGCTACCAAAATCCTTGTTGCCTTCCTCCAGGGGCTGATGTTCACACCAGGGGGTGGGCCAGGCGGTTGGCTCCGCCCACCAAGGAGTTCACAGCCCTGGAGGCGGGAGGAACCAGGCAGATGAGTTTAGGGGAGTGAAGTAGAAGGAACTGGTAAAGGAGCTAAGTGAAAGTGAAGTAGTAGTGGAGCAAGGAAGAAAAGGAACAAAAGTGTACGTAGGAAGGCCTGAAGTGAGTCCAGCTCAGTGCAGGACAGGTCAGCAAGGTCAGCAACAGCGGTGATTGTCCGGAGGGGGACTGCTCGGAGGTTGCTGGAAGGACCGCGTATGGGTAGTGGCACGGCGGTCTGGAGCAGTATATGAAGGACAGTCAGCATCAGGGCAGGGGCCTCTCGGACCCCGGCAAGGCTAGGAGTCGCCATAATTTGCCGAATCCGTCAGTGAAGGGGACGTCGATCCCCCAACAACCAAGTCCCGATTGAAGACAACAGTCCGACCATTAGTGAGGAACACCGCCAACGCCAGGGCACCAGCTCCTCAGGGCTAGCGTCTGCGGGCAAGAGAAGTGGGGCTACTCCGGCTGATATCCAGGCCGAGGAGTGGGGTAACCGGTGGGAATCCATCGCTACCAACAACCGTATCTAGGTGCAGGTCAAAGGGACATCACCGTTACCTGCTGGGAGAGCAAGTGCAGCCGTCCGTGGGAACCGTCTTTCCAGCCGTGTGGTTTACCGTAAAACTGTGTCAACGTCTCAGGCTGAGTGAGTACCACAGTGCCGCAAGGCACAGCGCTGCCCCCGCGTCCCTGCGCCCACCAGGCCCTGCACCTTCCACTCCATCGCTGGGCCCCGGGATCACCAACCCCTACCCACGGAGGGGCAACACAACACCTGGCTGCTCCGCATCACCACTCCTGGGATCCCCATATTGAGCAGCGGTGGTGCTACAAATCACCACAACCGTGGGTGGCGTCACGGACAATCTCCCCCAACAAAATCCCCTTTTCACTCACGGGCGAGGAGTGCCGCTCGAGAAACCCCCGGGATCCGGCCCACCGCTCGAGCCACCACTGAGCAGCAGCAGCCGGACCCGAGCAGAGGGGTGAGCGCGGGGCCGGTACTCTCCTCCCCGCCCGCGACATCTTGGCGTCACGAACAGGATCTTACCGCTCTGCCGTTGGGTAGAGGTGCGCCTTGTGACCGCCGGAGGTATCCGGCTGAAAATTTCCAGAAGTCGCCATCTTTGGCGCGAAAATTTCCCACTCGAGCGTCTTCCCCGAGCAGGAAAGGCGCGAAAGTGGAGCCCCGCCCCCTGAAGGAGGAAGTGCTAAAAAGAAGCTAAGGGGGACGGGATGGCGTCCGGCCGCATGTGAACCGCGGCTGTGGAAGCAGGGACGCCAGGACTCTGCCAGCATTTGGTTCCTGGAAAGGGCCGCCGCAGTGATGCACTGACCCGTTACCCCTGTTACCGGTAGCGGAGCCCGCAGCGACTGTGGGGGAGGACCCAGACCTGGGGTCCCCAGGCCTCACTTTTGTCACCGCCCTGCCACCGGCCCCGGCAGTCCGCCCGGCCGCGACGGAGATGACGATGGCTCCGGCAGTCCGCCCGGCCGCAACGGCAGCGAAGTACTGGTCCTGTTGACCAATCTGGAGCCGTTCCTGGACTGGGGTCAAGGGGTGCTGCCTGGGTTTTAGGGGCAGCACCAAGGCTAGGTTGTTTGGGTGGGTGACCGAAGGACCCGTTAGACTGTTATTATTAAAAGTGTTGGACTGTTACTGCCACGTTAAAGTAATGTGCATCCCGTTTTGGGAGGGTTGAAAAATGCTGTGTTAATGTTTTAATCTTTTGCAGTTTAAAAGAAAAATAAAACCGGTGATGGACGGGCAGCCCGAGGACGGTCTGCATTTTGCTAAGGGGGAATGTGTCGCCCTGGACAAGCCAGGGGACACAGGTAACAACACACACACACCCCCACCCCCAGCAGTTCACAGCAGACATCCCCAAAGTGACCTGCTTTCTGCCTCGGGCTCAGACTGATACACCAGGTGGGCGGAGTCAGGAGATGGAGACGCCCACCCAGGAGTGAGCTGGCTTGAGGCAGGAAACAAGCCGAGTCAAGTCCTAGGAGAGGAAGAGTGAAGGTCTGCAGAGAGGCAGACAGAGCCAGGGGCCTAGGTTGGAGCCTAGGGCCTCGTAGAGAGAGTCCGGCAGACGCTAGGTGCCGTCTGCATGGAGCCGGGGAGACAGCTGGTGGAACCGCAGGTAGCCGGGGCTGGGCAGTGGCCCCCCGGTACAGAGTCGGGGAGCCAGCTGGAAGCCGGAGTGCAGGAGAAGGGTGCACGGAAGTAGAAGAAAGGACTTACACCACCAAACTGGGTCAGGGGAGAAACAACAACCGCAGCCGTCTGAGAGTACCCGTCCATCCAGCCGAGTGTTTTACTAAGAACTGTGTCAGTGTCTCAGGCTGAGTGAGTACCACAGTGCCGGAAGGCACAGCGCTGCCCCCGCGTCCCTGCGCCCACCAAGCCCTGCACCTTCCACACCATCACTGGGCCCCGGGATCACCAACCTCTACCCACGGAGGGGCAACACAGCACCTGGCTGCTCCGCATCACCATCCCCGGGATCCCCATATTGAGCAGCGGTGGTGCTACAAATCACCACAACCGTGGGTGGCGTGACGGACAATCTCCCCCAACAAAATCCCCTTTTCACTCACGGGCGAGGAGTGCCGCTCGAGAAACCCCCGGGATCCGGCCCACTGCTCGAGCCACCACTGAGCAGCAGCAGCCGGACCCGAGCAGAGGGGTGAGCGCAGTGCTGACACCCTCCTCCCCGCCCGCGACATGTATATATACTGCTCAAAAAAAAAAAGGGAACACCAAAAGTGTTCCCTTCATTTTTTGAGCAGTATATAAACAGTATATATATTTATATATTTTTTTGGGGTGAATGGGGGGGTGATTTGAACTTTTAGATAATTTTATTGTTTTTTCATTTTTTAAATCTTTTTTTCTTCACTTTTTTTTTTATTTTACTAGTCCCCCTAGGGGACTATAAGAATCAGCAGTCTGTGCATTTATTTTGATCATAGCTACACAGCTGTGATCACTAGAAATATTCTTGTCACTGGCTGCAACCGACCGAGTGAAACAGGAAGTGACTCATGCTAGCAACATGAGTCATCACATGACCCTGTGCTACCATGACAACCATTGGCTCAAAGTGATCACGTCACTCTGCCACCGATGCAGCCGGGTGAGTAAAGATTTACTGTGATCGGCATTTAAACGGTGCTATCATATCTTGACAACACCATTTAAGAAGTTAACAGGCACGGGTGGAATGTGGGTCCACTCGTGTCTGCGAGGCACACATGTCAGCTGTACAAATCAGCTGACATGTGCGCAGATTTTCACAGGTAGAAGCCGGCAGGGATTACACTATGACCGCTTAGGACATAATTTTACTGCCCGCAGTCGTTAAGGGGTTAAACCTAACCAATGTCAGACTCACCAGTAACATTGACTCTGGCGCCCACTGAGCAATTACATGCTAACAAGTGTGGTTTACCAACTACTGATTATGTTGGGTGGTGAGGTAGGGTGGGAAAAGTGACGTTCTACTGTAAAGGGGCCCACCGGAGGATTCTCCTGTGGGTCAGTCCGAGCCAGAACCTAAAGGGGGCTTTACATGCAGCGATGTCGCTCGTGAGCCTACCCGCCCCCGTCGTTTATGCGTCACGGGTAAATCGCTGCCCGTGGCGCACAACATCGCGCGGACCTGACACACTACTTACCTGCCTACCGACGTCTCTGTGACCGGCGATCCGCCTCCTTTCTAAGGGGGTGGTTCGTTCAGCGTCACAGCGACGTCACAGCAGCGTCACTGAACCGCCGCCCAATAGAAGCGGAGGGGCGGAGATGAGCGGGACGTAACATCCCACCCACCTCCTTCCTTCCTCATTGCCGGCGGCCGCAGGTAAGGTGAGGTTCCTCGTTCCTGCGGTGTCACACATATAGTCAGGGCCAGAAATATTTGGACAGTGACACAAGTTTTGTTATTTTAGCTGTTTACAAAAACATGTTCAGATATACAATTATATATATAATATGGGCTGAAAGTGCACACTCCCAGCTGCAATATGAGAGTTTTCACATCCAAATCGGAGAAAGGGTTTAGGAATCATAGCTCTGTAATGCATAGCCTCCTCTTTTTCAAGGGACCAAAAGTAATTGGACAAGGGACTCTAAGGGCTGCAATTAACTCTGAAGGCGTCTCCCTCGTTAACCTGTAATCAATGAAGTAGTGAAAAGTTCTGGGGTTGATTACAGGTGTGTGGTTTTGCATTTGGAAGCTGTTGCTGTGACCAGACAACATGCGGTCTAAGGAACTCTCAATTGAGGTGAAGCAGAACATCCTGAGGCTGAAAAAAAAGAAAAAATCCATCAGAGAGATAGCAGACATGCTTGGAGTAGCAAAATCAACAGTCGGGTACATTCTGAGAAAAAAGGAATTGACTGGTGAGCTTGGGAACTCAAAAAGGCCTGGGCGTCCACGGATGACAACAGTGGTGGATGATCGCCGCATACTTTCTTTGGTGAAGAAGAACCCGTTCACAGCAACAACTGAAGTCCAGAACACTCTCAGTGAAGTAGGTGTATCTGTCTCTAAGTCAACAGTAAAGAGAAGACTCCATGAAAGTAAATACAAAGGGTTCACATCTAGATGCAAACCATTCATCAATTCCAAAAATAGACAGGCCAGAGTTACATTTGCTGAAAAACACCTCATGAAGCCAGCTCAGTTCTGGAAAAGTATTCTATGGACAGATGAGACAAAGATCAACCTGTACCAGAATGATGGGAAGAAAAAAGTTTGGAGAAGAAAGGGAATGGCACATGATCCAAGGCACACCACATCCTCTGTAAAACATGGTGGAGGCAACGTGATGGCATGGGCATGCATGGCTTTCAATGGCACTGGGTCACTTGTGTTTATTGATGACATAACAGCAGACAAGAGTAGCCGGATGAATTCTGAAGTGTACCGGGATATACTTTCAGCCCAGATTCAGCCAAATGCCGCAAAGTTGATCGGACGGCGCTTCATAGTACAGATGGACAATGACCCCAAGCATACAGCCAAAGCTACCCAGGAGTTCATGAGTGCAAAAAAGTGGAACATTCTGCAATGGCCAAGTCAATCACCAGATCTTAACCCAATTGAGCATGCATTTCACTTGCTCAAATCCAGACTTAAGACGGAAAGACCCACAAACAAGCAAGACCTGAAGGCTGTGGCTGTAAAGGCCTGGCAAAGCATTAAGAAGGAGGAAACCCAGCGTTTGGTGATGTCAATGGGTTCCAGACTTAAGGCAGTGATTGCCTCCAAAGGATTCGCAACAAAATATTGAAAATAAAAATATTTTGTTTGGGTTTGCTTTATTTGTCCAATTACTTTTGACCTCCTAAAATGTGGAGTGTTTGTAAAGAAATGTGACAATTCCTACAATTTCTATCAGATATTTTTGTTCAAACCTTCAAATTAAATGTTACAATCTGCACTTGAATTCTGTTGTAGAGGTTTCATTTCAAATCCAATGTGGTGGCATGCAGAGCCCAACTCGCGAAAATTGTGTCACTGTCCAAAGATTTCTGGACCTAACTGTAGCGATGTCTGCTGCCGCAGGAGCGACGAACTACTTCGTACACCGAGCAGCAGCGATATTTGAGAATGGACCCCCATGTCACCGATGAGCGATTTTTAACGTTTTTGCGATGATTCAAAATCGCTCATAGGTGTCACATGCAAAGACATCGCTAAAGCGACCAAATGTGCGTCACAAATTCCGTGACCCCAACGAGATCGCTCGGGCGATGTCGCAGCATGTAAAGCCCGCTTTAGAGGAAGTTTGGCTTGACTCCTGGAAAAGCATGAGGTAGCAGCAGAACGTGAATACTCAGGCTGTAAGCAGCCACCTGAGCTGACCTTAAAAAAAGCCTTGAATGATGGCATAAAAGGTGTATGTCGGGTTACCATAATAAACTGGCGTAGACTAGCACAGAGGGTGCTGGGGAAAGGAAGAGGAATAGCCTGGCGCTTGAGGCAGGAGTGCTGTAACATTGCTATGTGTAGCACAGACAATCAGATGATCGCAGCTTTAAGTTCCCTCTGGGGACTAACATGCAGTAAAATATACAAGAAAAAATGTTTTTTAAAAATATGAAAAATAAAAAGAAACAACATTTCTAATCACCCCCCTTTGGCCCCCATTAAAAATAATGACATTAAAAAAATACACACATTGGTGTCTCTGCATTTATAAAAGTCTGATCTATGAAAATATAAAATAACTCTTAGTCCGATCAGTAAACATGTACTATCGATAGGCCATAAATGTCAGTAATATTTTATTAAATGTAAAAAAAAAAAAAACGATTTGAAATACTTATTATTATTATTTTTGTAAATATAAGAATAAGAATTGCGTGGAAGAATGAATCGCTGTTCTTGGAGGGGCCTTTATCTTATGCAGATGTTTCTTACTGGTCAGAAGACCGCAAGTAGAAGGGAGGTACAGGGCCGCTCATTATCCCTCATGCATATGCACTGCTTCCCCCTCCCACTGGCAGTCCTCGTGTCTCTGATTGGTTGCAGTCAGTCAGCGGCCCCACCCTGAGTGACAGTATGTCTGACTGCTTGCAATAAGATGCTCTGTGTGTGCATCTCTATTCCTGTAAAAATAAATAAATACATAAATTGGTGTAAGGTCCCCCGATATTATGATACCAGCCATGATAAAGCATACGGCTACAGGCTGCAGCCCCCAGCCGTGCATTTACTTTGGCTGTGTATCAAAATAAAACGGACCGCGTATAGCTTTTTTTAAAAAAAATATTTAAATAAAAATACTTTAAAAAAAGGTCTGCGGTCCTCCCTAATTTTGATACCCAGCCATGATAAAGCCATCAGCTGGGAGCTGGTATTCTCAGGAGACCCATGCTTATTAGGCCCCCCAGCCTAAAAATAGTAGCCTGCAGCCACCCGGGATAATTGCATTAGAGACGACAACTCCGGAACTTTACCTGACTCATCCCGATTGCCCGAGTGCAAAGGGAATCAGGGTAATAAGGGGTTAATAACAGTTCACAGCTACCACTAAACCCTAGATTAGTAATGGGAGGTATCTATGAGACCCCCATTGCAAATCTGTAAGTGGAAAAAAAAAAATAAAAACACCAAAAAAAATACTTTATTTGAAATAAAATAGAAAAAAACACCCTCTTTCACCCCTTTATTAACGCTTAAAAGACTCAGGTCCTAAGTAATCCACATGAGGTCCCACAATGATTCCAGCTCTGGTACATCTGAAATGACAGCACATGGCCATAGAATATGACCACCCGCCATGAGCTTGAGGCAGAGAATAAGCCACAACGATGAGCGGTGACGTCACTCAAGTAATTTGCGGTCACAGTGTCGCGGGCGGGGAGGAGGGTATCAGCACACTACGCTCACCCCTTCTGCTCGGGTCCGGCGGCTGCTGCTCAGTGGTGGCTCGAGCGGTGGGCCGGATCCCGGGGGTTTCTCGAGCGGCACTCCTCGCCCGTGAGTGAAAGGGGGTTGTTGGGTGTGGGGATTGTTTATTGTCCGTGACGCCACCCACGGTTGTGGTGATTTCACCACCGCTGCTCAATACGGGGATCCCGGGGATGGTGATGCGGAGCAGCCAGGTGTTGTGTTGCCCCTCCATGGGTAGGGGTTGGTGATCCCGGGGCCCGGTGATGGCTTGGGAGGTGCAGGGCCTGGTGGGCGCAGGGATGCGGGGGGCAGCGCTGTGCCTTGCGGCACTGTGGTACTCACTCAGCCTGAGACGTTGACACAGTTTTTACGGTAAACCAAACGGCTGGTAAGACGGTCCCACGGACGGCTGCAATTGCTCTCCCAGTAGGTGACGGTGATGTCCCTCTTCCTAGCACTTTTGTGTACTTGTTGGTTGCGATGGGTCCCCACCGGTAACCCGCTCCCCGGCTTCAAGCTGGACCGGAGGAGCTCTACTCTTTGCCCGCAGGTGCTGGCCCTGAGAAACGGTGCCTTGGCGGTGGCGGTGTCTCTCCTACACTGGCTGGGCTGTTGCCTTCAATCGGGTCTTGGTTGTTGGGGGATCTACGTCCCCTTCACTGACGGATTTGGCAAATTCTGGCGACTCCAAGCCTTGCCGGGGTCCGAGAGGCCCCTGCCCTGGTGCTGACTGTCCTTCGGAACACTGTTCCAGACCGCCGGGCACACAGCCTCCGGGGTCCTTCCAGGAACTTCCAAACGGTCCCCCTCCAGACAGTCACCGCCGTTGCTGACCTTGCTGACCTGTCCTGCACACAGCTGGACTACTTCAGGCTTTTCTCTCTGTCACCACTCTTGCTTTCTTCCTTTACTTTCACTTAGCTGTTTTCTCCTTTCTAGCCCTCAGCTAGACTTCACTCTTGCCCTGTCTGGGCTCAACTCCACACTCTCTCCTGTCCCTCACTGGACTCAACTGCCTGGTTTCCTCCCGCCTCCAGAGCTGTGAACTCCTCGGTGGGCGGAGCCAACCGCCTGGCCCACCCCCTGGTGTGAATCATCAGCCTCTGGAGGAAGGCAACAAGGATTTTTGGTTAGCTTTGGTGTTCCTAACTGGGATGTAGGGTGTGGTGGTGTGTGACCTGTGTCCCCTGGCTTGCCCAGGGCGACACATTCCCCCTTAGCAAAATGCAGACCGTCCGCGGGCTGCCGTCCAACACCGGTTTTATTTTTCTGCAAAAGATAACATGGTAAATCAAACATAAATACATTTTTAATAACTCTTCCCTTACGGGAGGCACATTTCTTTAACGTTGCATAACGGTTTACGGTTACGGTTTCCGCTCTCTCCCACCCAAGCAACCTGGCCCTGATGCTGCCCCTAAAGCCCAGGCAGCACCCCTTGACCCACAGTCCAGCACACGGTGCCCGAGCGGGATCTGTCCTTTCCCTCCAGAGGGTAGCCACCGGTTCCTTTGGTGGCTGGGCCCTAGCCTGCTCTGCTCAGGGCCCTCCCTTCAACCTGCCTCTCCGGAGGCGGCCTGCGGAAAACGGTAACGGCAAACAACATATTTACAAGCCACTTAACGTTTGTGGGTGCCCTGCAAGTTCACGGGCTTGTCCATGGATAGTCGTCCATGCAAAACTTTTAAACGGTCCCCACGGGGACAACGGTGCCGGCTCCAGCCGGTTCAAACACAAAGCAATCAGGTGAAATTTCGGTAATCATTTTCTTCATTATCAGAACTTTCAAACTTTCAAACACAAACTCAGTGGTGGTCCCAACGGGGACGGTACAACGGGCATCCACTGCCCTACTCCGGTTGCTCCAGCTCTGGTGCCGCTGCCAAGGGAGGGAGTACTGCGCTCACTCGGGCCTCCGGGCCCCTCCTGAGTTTGGCGTCCAGCGCAAACCACCCCCGCTCCCCAAAGTACCGGGTATATTGTACGATGTCGCCCGGCATCAGATTGCGGCCGGGATGCTCCTCAGGCAGGTGGGTATTCACATCCCGCCGGGCTATGAACACTTCGGCCTCCAGGCCCGGTTCGTAGATGAACCCGTAGCCCCGGCGGACATCAAACCGCCTCACCTGCCCCTCGTACAACGGCCCCCGGACACGGGCGGTTGCTTGCCGGAGGTTCTCTTTCTCCCGGATAGCTCTGGCTACCAGCTCGGCCTTCTTCCGCTCCCTCTCGGCGATCTCCAGGCCCAGCGGTACCGGCTCCCTATCCCAATACGGCGCTGCCGCCAGCGCCGGCGCACGGGTCGGGCCCCGCGGGACATCCTGGACATTGCCCACTGTCAGGAATCGGGGCGGCATGTCCCGCGGTGTCTTGGCCTTGGGCGCTGCTTTGCAACAACAACCCGGCGCTACCTCAGCCGAGGTGTGGGGGATGGGCATAGGGGCTTTCCGCTGCGGGGCCTTCGGCTCGGAACGGGCTATCGGCTCCGGCTCGGGGGATTTTTCAGGGGATGCCTCCGGTTCAACTTTCGGAATCTTCCACGGTAACACCTCCGGTGTACTGCGGGCTCCGGCTACAGGTTGACCCGCCTGGGCGGGGACGCTGGGTACTGCTACCGGTTGCGGTGGTAGCAGGCCTAGTGGCGGGGTCACGGCCTCCGGGACGGGTGGCGAGGGAGGCGACGGGGGGAGAGGGCTTGGACCGGGCCCCACAGCCGCGATGACCGGCCCATCAAGGGCATCGGGACGTGGGTCACTCACCCTCCCTTTCTCCGCCTCCTCCTCGCGTCTCCGCACGGTGGCTACAACGTCCGCCATGTCGGCCTCCCACTCCTCCATGAGGAGCTGCATCCTGACCTGCAGCCTTTGGTAGAGATGCGCAGTTCGGATTTCCACCCACGCCACGGTTCCAGGCGCGGGGGCTACGGTGTCGCGGGACGGCATCCACATGATGGCTTCTTTTTCTTTCCAGGAACGGTATGTCTGCAGAGTCCTGGCGTCCCTGCTTTTATAGCTGCAGCTACATGCGTCCAGCCGCCATCGCGTCCCCCTTAGCTCTTTCCGGCCCCTCCTTTCTCGGGGCGGGGTTTTGGCCTTCGCGCCTCTACTACTCGAGAAGACGCTCGAGCGGGAACTTTTCGCGCCAAAGATGGCGGCTTCTGAAATTTTCTTGCCGGATACCTCCGGCGGTAACAAGGCGCACCTCTACCAGACGGCAGAGCGGTAAGATCCTGTTCACAGCGCCAAGTTGTCGCGGGCGGGGAGGAGGGTGTCAGCACACTACGCTCACCCCTTCTGCTCGGGTCTGGCGGCTGCTGCTCAGTGGTGGCTCGAGCGGTGGGCCGGATCCCGGGGGTTTCTCGAGCGGCACTCCTCGCCCGTGAGTGAAAGGGGGTTGTTGGGTGTGGGGATTGTTTATTGTCCGTGACGCCACCCACGGTTGTGGTGATTTCACCACCGCTGCTCAATACGGGGATCCCGGGGATGGTGATGCGGAGCAGCCAGGTGTTGTGTTGCCCCTCCGTGGGTAGGGGTTGGTGATCCCGGGGCCCGGTGATGGCTTGGGAGGTGCAGGGCCTGGTGGGCGCAGGGACGCGGGGGGCAGCGCTGTGCCTTGCGGCACTGTGGTACTCACTCAGCCTGAGACGTTGACACAGTTTTTACGGTAAACCAAACGGCTGGTAAGACGGTCCCACGGACGGCTGCAATTGCTCTCCCAGTAGGTGACGGTGATGTCCCTCTTCCTAGCACTTTTGTGTACTTGTTGGTTGCGATGGGTCCCCACCGGTAACCCGCTCCCCGGCTTCAAGCTGGACCGGAGGAGCTCTACTCTTTGCCCGCAGGCGCTGGCCCTGAGAAACGGTGCCTTGGCGGTGGCGGTGTCTCTCCTACACTGGCTGGGCTGTTGCCTTCAATCGGGTCTTGGTTGTTGGGGGATCGACGTCCCCTTCACTGACAGATTTGGCAAATTCTGGCGACTCCAAGCCTTGCCGGGGTCCGAGAGGCCCCTGCCCTGGTGCTGACTGTCCTTTGGAACACTGCTCCAGACCGCCGGGCACACAGCCTCCGGGGTCCTTCCAGGAACTTCCAAACGGTCCCCCTCCAGACAGTCACCGCCGTTGCTGACCTTGCTGACCTGTCCTGCACACAGCTGGACTACTTCAGGCTTTTCTCTCTGTCACCACTCTTGCTTTCTTCCTTTACTTTCACTTAGCTGTTTTCTCCTTTCTAGCCCTCAGCTAGACTTCACTCTTGCCCTGTCTGGGCTCAACTCCACACTCTCTCCTGTCCCTCACTGGACTCAACTGCCTGGTTTCCTCCCGCCTCCAGAGCTGTGAACTCCTCGGTGGGCGGAGCCAACTGCCTGGCCCACCCCCTGGTGTGAATCATCAGCCTCTGGAGGAAGGCAACAAGGATTTTTGGTTAGCTTTGGTATTCCTAACTGGGATGTAGGGTGTGGTGGTGTGTGACCTGTGTCCCCTGGCTTGCCCAGGGCGACACAACAGCAGGAGGGTCCCACAGTACTCCACTTGTAATCACAGGTAACCTCACCTCAGGTGACCTCATTGAACTGAGTGACCTCACCTCAAGTGTTTCCACTATTTTAATTGAGGTGAAGGCTGCTCCCGAAATCACCGGAGGTGACGCAGCCTTCCCCGCAGTGAATGCAGGCAGTGGATTGTCCACACCATGGCTGTCCCTATCCATCCAAGACTTCAGCAAATTGACATGGTTAACCTGTTCTGGTTTTCTTTGGTCTGGTTCCCATACCTTGTAGTTTACTGTCCCCACCTTCTCTATTGCCTCATAGGGACCCTACCTTCTTGCAAGGAATTTGCTGTCTACAGTGGAAAAAGTACCAGCACCCAGTCTCCTGGTTTAAAGGTTCTTACCCGAGTTGCCCAGGTATAGACCTAAGTTTGAGCTAGTTGTGCTGCCTTCATATGCCCCTCTACAAGTGGCGACATGATCTATCACACTCTTATGTGGGGTGGGCTGGTGCTCCCATGTTTCTTTAGCTACATCTAGCAACCCCCGGGGATGTCTGCCGTATGATAGCTCCAAGGACAAGATCTCCCTGGATGCCTGGAGAACCTCTCGCACTGTGAACAATGAATAGGACAGGAAGAGGTCCCAGTCCTTCCCATCCTTGGATATAGCCCTTTTTAGCATTTTTTTTATCATTTTGATAAACATGTATGATCCAATTTTTTCTTATTAGTCCTTATAAAATTTAAAAACTTGGGATTAAAACAAAAATGTAATTTTTCTTTCTTCACCGCCCAATGCTCTAAAGTTAAGCTACACACCTGTGGTGTCAATATGATCACTGCACCTCTAGATGAGTTCATTGGGGAGTATAGTTTGTAAAATGAGGTCACTTGTGGGGGTTTCTACTGTTCTAGCATGTTAGGGGATTTTCCAATGCGAGATGGCACCTCCAAACCATTTCAACTAAATCTGCACTCCAGTATGGTGCTTCTTCCCTTCTTCACTTTGCATTGTGCCTCAGAAGTCGTTTTCAATCACATATGGGGTATCGGTATACGCAAGAAAAATTGCACAACAAATTGTATGGTCCATTTTATCATTTTACCTTTGTGAAAATTAAAGATTTTGTGCAAAAGCAATGTGTTTGTGGTAAAAATGTATTTTTTCATTTTCATGGCTCAATGTTATGAAATTCTGTGAAGCACATGGAGTTCCAGCTGCTCACCACACATCTAGATAAATTCCTTGAGAAGTCTAGTTTCCAAAATAGGGTCAATTGATGGGGGTTTCCACTGTTTAGACACATCAGAGACACTCCAAACGCGACAAGGCATCCACTAACGATTCCAAACAATTTTGCATCCAAAATTCAAGCAATGCTCCTACCCTTCTGAGCGTAAAGGTGGCTTTACACGCTACGATATTTCTAGCAATTGCTAGTGATATCGAGTGTTTAAGCAACCGCCCCCGTCGCCCATGTGAAATCGTGTGATCGCTGCCGCTGCGAACATTATCGCTACGGCAGCGTCACACGCACTTACCTGGTCGGCGTCGGCGCTGTGACTGCCGAACAATCCCTCCCTCAAGGGGGAGGGATGTTCAGCGTCACCGCGAAGTCACTGCGTTGTCACTAAGCGGCCGGCCAATCAAAGTGGAGGGGCAGAGATGAGCGGGACGTAACATCCCGCCCACCTTCTTCCTTCCGCATTGTGGCCAACGGCAGGTAAGGCTGGTTTCACACATCCGGCTTTTCGCCGGTTTGCCGGATCAGGCGCTCTCCCATACAGTGACTACAGTACAGTGACAGCGCAACAAGCGCCGGTCACATGCTGTCATGTGACCGGCGCATGTGACCCGGAAGTTACAGCGCTGTCACTGTACTGTATTGTGTGTACGGGAGAGCGCCGGATCCGGCAAACCGGCGAAAAGCCGGATGTGTGAAACCGGCCTAAGGAGACGTTCCTCGCTCCTGCGGTGTGACACATATCGATGTGTGCTGCCGCATGAGCGATGAACAACATGGATAAACAACCTTACCAATTTTTGAGTTTGGGACGACCTCTCCATCGTGAACGATTTTCACCATTTTTTAGGTCACCTAAGGTCGCTGGTAAGTATTACACGCTGCGATATCGTTAATGACGCTGGATGTGCGTCACTAACAACATGACCCCGACGATAAAACATTAACGATATCGTAGCGTGTAAAGCCCCCTTTAGAGTGCGCTCAGTCGATTTCCACCCCATGCATGGTGTCGGCATACTCGGTAAGGAGATATTGCGCATCAAATTTTATGGTGCATTTTGTCCTTTGTAAAAATCCTTGTGAAAATGCAAAATTTGGGACTAAACTACCATTTTTGTGGGAAAAAGTATTTTTTTTTCCCTTCCACGTTGCTTTAATTCCTGTGAAGCATCTGAAGGGTTAATAAACTTCGTGAATGTGGTTTTGAGCACTTCAAGGGGTGCTGTTTTTAAAATGGTGTTACTTTGAGGTATTTTCTGTCACCAGGGCCTCTCAAAGTCACTTCAAATTTGGTCCCTAAAAATATGGTTTTGTACATTTTTGGGGAAAAAATTAAAAAATGTATTTCAAAAAATTATCCTGATGTAAAGTAGACATGTGGGAAATAGTATTTAGTAACCATTTGGGGTGATATACAGTAACTCTCTGGTTTAAAGGCATAAAAATTCAAAGTTTGAAAATTGCAAAATTTTCAAATTTTTTGGCCAAATTTCTGATAAACACAAAAAATATTGTCCTAAATTTTCCACTAACAATATGTGATGAAAAAATATTTTCAGAATCACCGGGATAAATTGAAGCGTTCTAGAGTTATAACCTCATAAAGTAACACTAGTCTGAATTAAAAACAAATGGCCCGGTCATGAAGGCAAAAATAGGCTCGGAGGTGAAGGGGTTAAACATACATTGCATTAAGAGGGCATGAAAAAAAAAATACAAAGAATGGTAATAATTTGATTCATTTCATTACATTCTATAATTAGACCCATGAATTCGCAAATGTCACCACGAAGATGTTGGGTGTGTTTGACACGACAACTGGTATCAAGGCAATAATTAAATACCGCACAATACCGTAATATATCTATGGCCGTATAAATAGTAAATGAACAAATCAATGAAGCTGAAAAAATAGTTTTATGCTGCAATAATCCTGAGGAATGTAGAAACAAGACCCAATGTAAGAGAAAGATCACAAGTCCATAGTAGAGATCACTCATGAGCAATTTTACTTCTCTCTTCTTCTTTGGCCGATGACACCAAGCTAAGGGGTGCCTTCTGGAATTTTACACTAATGGCCTCATCCGTAAAAAAATCTGCAAAGTGTCAATCACTGAGTAGGACCTCCCACTGGACTTGTATGCCTACAAACATCAAGGATTTCAAAAATTAAACATATAGGTTTTATTGAATCTTTTCCCACAAAATTGTATATCAATCTGATCAGTGTCACAAAGACTTTGGGATAGCGGGAAGCGGGGTTTCTAAACTATCCCTCAATCTCAATCCCCTAAACTCAGGGATACTCTGTCATGGTTCGGCTCCTTGTCCACATGGCTAGGGGGCGGAGCCTTCTCTCGAGCCTCACTTCCAGACCCTGGATGCCTTAAAAGCTGGCATTTCCAGTGAATCAGTGCCGGCTATAAGCTTAGCACTGCTTTGCCTGTGATTGCTGGTCCTGTGAGTGATATCCTGATCTGTCTGTTCCTGTACCCCCGTGCCCTTGTCTGTGTTCCATCCCCTGGTCGTCCCTCCTGTCCTATGTCCCCTCTCCTATTTCCCCACTTGGTTGCTCCCTCCGGCACTGACCTTGGCCTGACTTTGACTCCGCTTTTTCTCGTTCCTCCAGTCCTGCTTCTGCCCGTACGGTGTTTGACCCCGCCTGTCTGACTATTCCTTGCATGCTCTGCAGCTCTGCTTCTCAGCTGTGCTTTGAGGTAATGCATGAGAACGCTGTGAATTCACTTCCTGGTTCTCATTGCTCTGTGTAGTGTATTATGCTACAGAGCTCTGGCTCCCCCTGGTGGCAGCATTACATACTCCTAGTGGTGGAGATGCCTGGGTCTCCTCCCTGGACCTGCTCCTGACCAGTCCTGATCTGATTACCCCTCTCCCTTTTCCCCAGGGAGGGATGGGAGAAGAGTGTGTCGAAACTCATAGATATAGACAGACAAGGGAAAACCAAAACTCTGTCACATAGCACGCACACACAAAGGTAAAGACAATAAGAGATTCAGGAGGAAAACAAGCGCAGGAAAGAACAGGAAGGAAATATAAAACAGGTATAAACTCCACAACTGCACCAAGCAATGAGCACAACTTAAACATAATTTTCACCAGAGAGTCTGGGACACTACACCTCACAGACCAACATAGAATAAACTATAGCTCGCATGGGTAGCAGGATTCCACCAGCATAAATAGTAAATAGGAGGGGAGCAGATGTGATAGGTCTCCCGAAAACATGTGATTAAAGGAGCAAGCAGACCAGCAAAGATTAACTCTTGGTAGCCTATCTATGAATCGGCACACAGCAAGTCGACGCCTGAATCTGCCTGTATTGATCCCAGACACCAGAGAAACCATCAGGCTGAGTGTCAGAATCTGTAATCTGAACAGCGCCCGACGCCACCATGACAGTTGGCGAAGGTTGTGCACAGCTATGTGTGACAATCGGCTCCTTCTACTCTATAACACTCTGCCTTCAGTTAAGATATTAGTTTCAACATGAAAGGTTCCCTTTATCCCTTTCTTGAATAGGATTTTTTCCCTACCATTCTTCCAAGAGCCATAACCTTTTTTATTTGCTGAAGAACTTTTCTTGTAAAACAAATATGTTGATTTTTTATTTTTAATTTCTTTATTAGGAAATCGGAGGTTATTCAAAGTTTTATGTATTTTTAATTTTTTTGATATTTTATAATTCATTTTTTGTTACTTTTTATAGCCCCTCTAGGGGTCCTAAACCTGTAAACACTTCAGTATTGCAGTATATAGTGCAATTAAGGGGTTTGTCCGGTCTAAAGTGATGTTATCAGTCTCTCTATTTGACTGCCGATTGCAAACTTATCAATCCTCCCAGCGCACACACTGTGCATGATGAGGATTCACTGGTTTCTCAGTCCCCACTCAATGGCGGTCACGTGACCTCAATTGTGCAGTATGCATATTTCCGGACAGAGCCTAACTAGTGGATGTGGCCTCGCTCTATACAAGTGTATGGAGTGGACATGTCCGACTAGTAAGTGCAGATGTCTAGTGGGCGCGGCCACGGTCTAAACAAGTGGAAATGTGACGCCCTGGGCAAGCCAGGGGTCACAGGTCATTGCACCACCACACCCTACACCCCAGTTAGGCACACCAAAGCTAACCAAAAATCCTTGTTGCCTTCCTCCAGGGGCTGATGTTCACACCAGGGGGTGCGCCAGGCGGTTGGCTCCGCCCACCGAGGAGGACACAGCTCTGGAGGCGGGAGAAACCAGGCAGTCAGCTCAGGGAAGAGCTTGAGTAAACAGCTAAGTGAAAGTGAAGTGGAAGTGGTAAAGGAGTAGGAGAAACTGAAGGAAGGTGAAAGGTGACAGAAAAGAAAGCCTGAAGTAGTCCAGCTGTGTGCAGGACAGAGCCAGCAAGGTCAGCAACGGCGGTGACTGTCTGGAGGGGGACCATTTGGAAGTTCCTGGAAGGACCGCGGACGGGTAGTGGCCCGGCGGTCTGGAGCAGTGTACCAAAGGACAGTCAGCACCAGGGCAGGGGCCTCTCGGACCCCGGCAAGGCTAGGAGTCGCCATAATTTGCCAAATCCGTCAGTGAAGGAGACGTAGATCCCCCAACAACCAAGTCCCGATTGAAGGCAACAGCCCAACCATTGTAGCAGAAACACCGCCACCGCCAGGGCACCAGTTTCTCAGGGCCAGCGCCTGCGGGCAAAGAGTAGAGCTCCTCCGGTCCAGCTTGAAGCCGGGGAGCGGGTTACCGGTGGGAACCTATCGCTACCAACACAGAAACAAAGGTGCAGGGAAAAGGGACATCACCGTCACCTACTGGGAGAGCAAGTGCAGCCGTCCGTGGGAACCGTCTTTCCAGCCGTGTGGTTTACCGTAAAACTGTGTCAACGTCTCAGGCTGAGTGAGTACCACAGTGCCGCAAGGCACAGCGCTGCCCCCGCGTCCCTGCGCCCACCAGGCCCTGCATCTCCCATCTCATCACCGGGCCCCGGGATCACCAACCCCTACCCACGGAGGGGCAACAAAACACCTGGCTGCTCCGCATCACCATCCCCGGGATCCCCATATTGAGCAGCGGTGGTGAAATCACCACAACTGTGGGTGGCGTCACGGACAATAAACAATCCCCACACCCAACAAACCCCCTTTCACTCACGGGCGAGGAGTGCCGCTCGAGAACCCCCGGGATCCGGCCTACAGCTCGAGCCACCACTGAGCAGCAACCGCCGGACCCGAGCAGAAGGGGTGAGCGTAGTGTGCTGACACCTTCCTCCCCGCCCGCGACATATGGAGTAGACGTGTCCGACTAGTAGGTGCAGATGTCTAGTGGGCACGGTCTCATTCTATTCAATGTGTGGAGTAGACATGTCCGACTAGTAAGTGTAGATGTCTAGTGGGCACGGCCTCGCTCTATACAAGTGTATGGAGTAGACGTGTCCGACTAGTAAGTGTAGATGTCTAGTGGGCGCAGCTTCGCTCTATACAAGTGTATGGAGTAGACATGTCCGACTAGTAGGTGCAGATGTCTAGTGGGCACAGTCTCACTCTATTCAAGTTTATGGAGTAGACATGTCCGACTAGTAAGTGTAGATGTCTAGTGGGCGCAGCTTCGCTCTATACAAGTGTGTGGAGTAGATGTCACGCCCCTGCAGTAACCAGGTGTCACAAAAACAAAGTAACAACAAGGTAACAGCTCGGGTCCTATATGCCTGTGCCAGTCACTACACACACACACTAGCACACCAGGACATTTACACTCACTGTACCTGGCTGGGAGCCTCACCTAGCCAGATGACAGAGCTGGGCACTGTTAGATAACAGGCAGCCAACTGGGAGGAAGAGACCAGACCTGGGGGAGGAGAAAGTGACCTGGGGAGTGTGGGTAGTCAGTCGGAGAAAAGAAGTGAAAGAGGAAGGAGTTAGTTAGTTAGGAGGAAGGAGTGAGAGAGGAAGGAGTAAAAGGAAAGGTGTCAAGACACACCGCAGACTCTTGAGACATATTGAAAGCAGAAAAGAATTCACAAAGACCTGAGTAGAAAGATCAGCCACTCAGAGGAGAAAAGTAGCTGGAGAGTGTGAGAGCAAGCTCCAAGGACAGAGGGATTCTGTGGGGTGGACATCCAGGGCTCACAGTACTTTGCACGCACGGGGTGCAGATCCCAGAACAGACAAGGACTCTATGCCTACTGTTAACTCTGCCAGGTGGGTGGGTTTTGAGGACTCACCTGACACCACTAACGTCCGAGGCATCAACAGCAAAGAGGGGACCGGGACATATTCCCTTAATCAGTGTCAGCTGCCTGCGGAAGGACTCAGACACCAGGAGGACCTCCAAGTGCTCCACGTTAGGGAGGACCCACATACACCAGAGTGCAAAGGTGGAGAGTGGCACCAGGTTGGCTGGCACAGCCATCAGGGACACGGGCGCACCTGGGATCCAGTACGTTCCCAGGGCGTGAAGCCTGTAAGTAAAGACAATCAAACTGCACGCTGTCTGGACTGCTTCATTGCGCTGCGCCTCCACGTTAATCCTTCACCTACCCCTGGGAAAAAGCCCTGCTCGCGGACGGCTCCACTATCCACGCTGCCCCCATTTATCATCCCCAGCGGGAACCCGCAGCAACGGCCCTACCATCCCTGGCCGTACACCGCAAGTGGCGTAGTCGGACTTTTTATTATTTTCTTTTTCTTTTCATTTAAAACTGGTCGACGGTGCCCCCGGATCCGGAATCCCCCTCGAGCCACGGTCCGGCCGGATTCGAGCAGCTCAGCTGCCCCGGGGTGCGACACAGAAATGTCCGACTAGTAGGTGCAGATGTCTAGTGGGTGCGGCCTCCCTCTATACAAGTGTATGGAGTGGACATGTCCGACTAGAAGGTGCTGATGCCTAGTGGGCGCAGCCTCACTCTATACAAGTGTATGGAGTGGATGTGTCCGACTAGTAGGTGCAGATGTCTAGTGGGTGCGGCCTCCCTCTATACAAGTGTATGGAGTGGACATGTCCGACTAGAAGGTGCTGATGCCTAGTGGGCGCAGCCTCACTCTATACAAGTGTATGGAGTGGATGTGTCCGACTAGTAGGTGCAGATGTCTAGTGGGCGCGGCCTTACTCTATACAAGTGTATGGCGTAGACATGCGTGGCTACTAGGGGCAGATGTCTAGTGGGCATGGCCTCGCTCTATACAAGTGTATGGAGTGGATGAGTCCGACTAGTAGGTGCAGATGTCTAGTGGGCGCGGCCTTACTCTATACAAGTGTATGGCGTAGACATGCTTGGCTACTAGGGGCAGATGTCTAGTGGGCATGGCCTCGCTCTATACAAGTGTGTGGAGTGGACATGTTCGACTAGTAGGTGCAGATGTCTAGTGGGCGCGGCCTTACTTTATACAAATGTATGGAGTGGATATATCTGGCTAGTAAGTGCAGATGTCTAGTGGGAGCAGCCTTGCTCTATAGAAGTGTATGGAGTGGACATGTTCAACTAGAAGGTGCAGATGTCTATTTTGCACGGCATTGCTCAATACATTTCTATGGAGTGAGGCAGCGTGCACTAGTTGGGTTCTGCCTGGGAACATGCATTGCACACAATTGTGATCACGTCACCACCGGTATCGGTCAGAAACCGGCATTTCTCATAACGCTCAGTGCATGCGCTGGGAAGACTCATAGGTCTGCAGTCATACATAGAGTGACTGCAGACTTATCATTTTAGACCAGACAACCCCTTTCCTTTAACAATCTACCATGAAACCAACAACAGGCTGCGGTTTATAGAAGTATAAAGATGGTGTCTACCATGCAAACCCATCAGCATCCCAATATAGCATCATGAAGGGGGTGATTGTTCCCCTAACTAACTCCCATTCTGATTGGTTAAATAGCCCTGATAGGAACACCTGAGCCCCGTTTACACACCTGACATCCGCCTTACATGGTCAGTGGAATTCGGGAAAGTGTTCAGATGATTACAAGGTGTCCTGCTATTGCAACCTATAAGGATAAACTGTAATCATCACAAGTGTTCTATTTCCCTACAGCGCCTCCAGAGGGGAAAAATGGCATTACATGGTGACTATCCATATAATTTGTGGCTTTGATCTTTGTATCTGCTTTCTTCTCATGGGTTCCCAAATAAGTGTCTTCTTCTCTGTGAGATTGTCCTATTAGAGTATTTGAAAGGAGTTTCTATAACTCAACCCCCCATATGTATAATCATAGACAATAGGTCAGAAGGGTGGTCTCTCCCACTAAACAATTGGCTACCTGGCTACCCTACTTCCCTATTAATAGATTGGCTTTGTGCCCTCAAGGGCCCCTTATTGTTGTAGGTCACTGGCCTTAGTTTGTGTTATTATACCTGCTTGTTAACCCTCTTGTTAAGTATTTGACCTTTGTCTGTTCTGTTGTCCGACCTGTTGTTTTTCCTGCAAAATTGGTCTTCGAAACTTGAAGAACGACATTTCTGTCTTATGTCCTGACTTTTGTAGACACAGCTCTGGGTATTATAAATGGAAATCTTTGAAAGCTAAAAAAAGAGTTAATTTGTCACACTAGGTGCGGGGAAGTACCAAGCAAACGACAAAAGGGAAGGGAAACCCTGTGTCTAGGGAGAGAGGAGATGGTGAATCGTGACCGAACCTGCTGCTGGTCCCTGGGGTCCATCACCACCCTAGTCCCTATCCCTGCTTGCGGACATCCACTCCAACAGCCCCAGCAGAAACCTGCAGCGGCGGCCTCCCCTTATAACCTGGCCGCACACCGCAAGTGGCGTAGTCGACAAAAACTCTTTTTATTTTATTTTCTTTTATTTAAAACCCCCTTTATTGACTCCAAAAGACACCGCCAGGGTCATGGAACCAGACCCCGACACGGCTGATGTCCCTGGACTAGTCCGGCCTGGTTCTGAGTCCCCCGGCCCTGGGCCTGGCGTGTCAATTGGATCGGTCATGTCAAATTTAAAGTCATCATTCTCGGCAGCACGTCATACTGAGTGAACGATGGATGTGCTGCCGAGAATGATATTGTACGCAGTTGATCGATTCTCGGCCACTGATCGACTTGTATATACCTCATTGGCGGTTGTTTAATGGCCGCTGATGGCTTTTCTAAATGGGCACTAACTGTAATAGGTTATTTATGGAAATGAAGATAAGAATATACAGCTGGGAGCGCAATGTATTAACAAGTTGCATTTTCTAATTTATCAGTGAATTCTTCTTCGTGGTCACGTTTTCAAGCAAATGAATAATCTCCGCTGTACAGATCAGACTTTGGGTGTACTCTCTTTAATCAGTGGCCCGCCTCCACGTCAACCTTGAAGGATTTTGGTGATAAGATAGAAACATTTATGAATTGTCCCTCTAGTACACAGTTGTCATTCCTGCAAGTCCACTAACTATAACTCCAACAATACAATGCAAAGTAAATGCAAAACCACCAGCAAGGTAATTATCTATTTTACCTGCAAGCCAGGCTGAACCTTTGACTGCTGTTAACTCTTTGTATTTTAACTTTTTAATAATCTCAATTAAAGGAAAACTGCAGTGCATAGGTAATGGCATAACTAGTTGAAGCCCCTGCACTGAAGACTGATGGACAAATGCCCAGGAACTCTTTTTATTAAAGTCCCCCAAGAAACAAAAGGGCAAGATTTAGAAATTTATCCAGGCTGACCGTGGGCCGCATCGGCCCTCAACAATTTAAAAAAACTGTAGCGGTGCAGAGAGCTTTTGGCTCCCTTCTCTGCAACTCATTCAAGCAGGCCGCAGACGGCACAGAATGCTTCCACTCTGGGCTGGCGCCATGCAAGGGATGTCAGGGGGTGTGATGACCACTACATCCAGCTACCTGCACTGACCCAGAGACTATAGAGGAGGAGAGCATCACTGCTCAGAGTGGGAGCGAGTGAGGACATACTAGTTTATTGGGGCACTATTATTTGTATAGAGAAGTGTACCGCCCTGCGCTCGGCTGCAGCCGAGCCACTCGGATCCGGGCTCGTTGGTGGGTGGCTCAAGCGCCTCCGGACCCGGGGTCACTTCGCTCTGAAAGAGGTGGCTTGCGCTTTTGGTGGGGGTTAGGTAGGTGCACGGCCGGAGCCGCGCTTGAGTTCGTGACGCCACCCACGGGTCGTGGTGAAGTTGGACACCACCGCTGTAATTGTCGCGGGCGGAGGAGGGGACGCTGCGCTCTCCCACTGCTCGGGTCCGGCCGCTGCTGCTGCGGCTGCTGCTGCTCGGTGGTGGCTCGAGCGGTGGGCCGGATCCTGGGGACTCGAGCGGCGCTCCTCGCCCGTGAGTGAAAAGGGTGGGGATTGATTGTGGGGATTTGGTTATTGTCCGTGACGCCACCCACGGTTGTGGTGATATTGGTGACACCACCGCTGTTCTGGACGGGGATCCCGGGAGCGATGACTGGGAGAAGCCTGGATGTTAGTTCTCCCCTCCGTGGGTAGGGGGTTGGTTGTCCCGGGGCCCGGTGATGGGGTAGGGATGGATCGCAGGTGGGTTATGGGGCCTGGCAAGGTGCAGGGTCGCGGGGGCAGCGCTGTGCCGCACGGCACGGTGGTACTCACTCAGCCAATGATGAGGACACAGTTGTCGGTAAAACACACGGCTGGATGGACGGGTCCCACAGACGGCTGCGGTGTTTCTCCTCCCGGCAGGTTGATGGTGACTGCCTTTCCCTGCACCTGTGCAACGTGTACGGTTCCAATGGGTTCCCACCGGTAACCCGCTCCCCAGCTTGGATGGGTGCTGAAGGAGCCCCTTTTGCCCGCAGGCTCTGGCCCTGGGAACTTTAGCCTTGGCGGTGACTGTGTTTCCCTCTCTCGGTTGGACGGTTGCCTTCTGACGGGACTTGGCTGCTGGGCAACCCAGGAGGTTCCCTTCGCTAACGGATTTGGCAAATTCACGGCGACTCCTAGCCTTGCCGTGGTCCGTAAGCCCCTGCCGGATGGTGCTGGCTTCTCTTTGAGTACCGGTCCGGTACCGCCGGGCCACCGCCCGTCCACGGTCCTTACGGCTAGCTCCAATAGGCCCCTCCTGCAGACGGTCACCACCGTCTGCCAACCTTGCTGATCCGTCCGGGCCACACACCCGGACCAACTTCAGGCTGCTTAACTGCCACTTTACTCATCTCTCCACTCTACTCAAAACTGGTCTGCCTGGTTTTCCCGCCTCCAGGACTGTGAACTCCTCGGTGGGCGGGGCCAACCGCCTGGCCCACCCCTGGTATGGACATCAGCCCCTGGAGGAAGGCAACAAGGGTTTGTGTCTGACTTCGGTGTGCCTGACCGGGAGTGTGGGGTGTGTAGGTGTTGTGCTGTGACGACCTGGCTTGTCCAGGGCGCCACATAATTACTGGGAACCCGGGGGAGATGGTGGTGCAGCAAGATGTTAACCCCCCTCCATAGGCAGGGGTGATGGCCCCAGGACCCGTTGGGGATAGCTGGGCGGTGCACGGCCGGATGGCACTGTTGTACTCACAGTTATTGACACACAAGTCTCTAGTAAACCAAGTTGATGGTGGTCGGTGCCCGCAGCCGGCTGCGTCTGGTCCCCCACCCGGTTCGGTGGTCTTGGCCTTTCTCCTGAACCGTGTTGTGTGTATCTGTGGGCTACCTGCGCTTCAGCGACGGGAGTCCGCTCCCCTGGTGCGTCCATCAAGCACTGAGAGAGGTGACTAGGTTTTAATGGTTGGCTGATGACACCTTATTGGGGGACAGGTGTAGTGCGGGGGTCTATCTGTGACTACCTGGCTAGTCCAGGGCATCACAGAAGCACACCAGAAGGGTTGGAAGAGGGGGTGTTATTATTAAAATGATGCACAATGCAGCAGCATTACTAAAAGGAGGGACAGCTAGGGGGACATTACTAAAAGTAAGCACCACATGGGGGGCTATTTTAAAAGGAAGCACAACAGGGTGGACATTACTAAAAGGAAACACAGCATTTGGGTGGGATCGTTACTAAAAGAAAGCACAATAGTAGAGGATGTTACTAAAAGGAAGAACAGCAGAGGAAGGCATTACTAAAAGGAAACACAACGGGGGGGCATTACTAAAAGGAAACACAACAGGGGGGTGCATTACTAAAAGAAAGCACAACATTTGGTTGGGGTCATTACTAAAAGAGCACAACAGGGGAGGGCATTACTGAAAAGAGGCACTATAGGGGAGGGCATTACTAAAAGAAAACAGTATTTGAGTGGGGTCGTTACTAAAAGGAAGCACAACAGGGTTGGTTTTACAGAAAAGAAGTGGGACGCCCTGGGCAAGCCAGGGGTCACAGGTCATCACACCACCACACCCTACACCCCAGTTAGGAACACCCAAGGCTACCAAAATCCTTGTTGCCTTCCTCCAGGGGCTGATGTTCACACCAGGGGGTGGGCCAGGCGGTTGGCTCCGCCCACCAAGGAGTTCACAGCCCTGGAGGCAGGAGGAACCAGGCAGTTCAGTTTAGGGAAGTGAAGTAGAAGGAAGTAGTAGTTGAGCTAACGAGAAAAGCTGAAGTGACAGAAAAGTGACGGTAGTAAAGCCTGAAGTTGGTCCGGGTGTGTGCCCCGGACAGTGACAGCAAGGTCAGCAGACGGCGGTGATAGTCCGCAGGGGTGACTGCTCGGAGGTTGCTGGAAGGACCGCGGACGGGTAGTGGCCCGGCGGTCTGGAGCAGTATACGAAGAACAGTCAGCACCAGGGCAGGGGCCTTTAGGATCCCGGCAGGGCTAGGTATCGCCATAATTTGCCAAATCCGTCAGTGAAGGGGGACGTCTGTCTCCAAACAACCAAGTCCCGATTGAAGGCAACAGTCCGACCGTTACAGAGAGACACCGCCACCGCCAGGGCACCAGTTTCTCAGGGCCAGCGCCTGCGGGCAAAGTAGGGCTCCTCCATATCCAAGCCAGGGAGCGGGTTACCAATGGGAACCCATCGCAACCATCATCAACTTAGGTGCAGGACAGAGGGACCGTCACCGTCACCTACTGGGGAAAGCAAGTGCAGCCGTCCGTGGGAACCGTCTTTCCAGCCGTGTGTTTTACCGAAAACTGTGTCAACGTCTCAGGCTGAGTGAGTACCACAGTGCCGCAAGGCACAGCGCTGCCCCCGCGTCCCTGCACCCCACCAAGCCCTGCATCACCCACCTAATCACTGGGCCCCGGGATCACCAACCCCTACCCACGGAGGGACAACACAACAACTGGCTGCTCCATACCATCCTTCCCGGGATCCCCATACAGAGCAGCGATGGTGTCAACAAATCACCACAACCGTGGGTGGCGTCACGGACAATAACCAATCCCCACACCCAAAAATCCCCTTTCACTCACGGGCGAGGAGCGCCGCTAGAGTCCCCGGGATCCGGCCCATCGCTCGAGCCACCGAGCAGCAGCAGGCCGCAGCAGCCGCGGCAGCCGGACCCGAGCAGTGGGAGAGCGCGGCGTCCCCTCCTCCGCCCGCGACAACTTGGCGTCACGAACAGGATCTTACCGCTCTGCCGTTGGGTAGAGGTGCGCCTTGTGACCGCCGGAGGTATCCGGCTGAAAAATTTCAGAAGTCGCCATCTTTGGCGCGAAAAGTTCCCGCGCGAGCGTCTTCTCGAGTAGCAGAGGCGCGAAGGCCAAAACCCCGCCCCAATAGAGGAGGGGCCGGAAAGAAGCTAAGGGGGACGCGATGGCGGCTGGATGTATGTAGAGCGCGGCTGTACGAGACAGGACGCTGGGACCCTGTGCTTTGCCGAGCCTTGCAAGAAATGTCTGTTCCGCCCAGTTACGCGGAGGCTACTGAGCCGGTGCCCGGGACGGCGGCATGGCTGAGGGCCCAAACGGCAGGGATCTGCCGCCACTACCGGAGCCAGATCTGCAGGCTGATGGAACAGTGGACCGCGGAGGTGGAGAACGTAGCTGCGGTTGCACGAGTATATGGAATGGAGGCCATGATGGAGGAGCTGGTGAGTGACCCACGCCCCTATGTCCCCGAGGGACCGGCCGCTGCGGCTGAGGGACCCGGTCTGCCCCTGGCCCCCACGCCACCTCTGTCCTCCTTACCCGTGCACCGTACTGTGCCTGGCCCGTCGGGCGTACACCCCTCCGTGACTGTGGCCGAGAGAGTAGCCAGCCTGGAGGCTATGGCAGCTGGTAGCCACCCGTCTGGTGCAGAGGTCGATGATAGCGATTCCGGGCCTGACACCGAGCCCGTGTCGGAAGAGGATGAAGGGGTCGTCGCTCTGCATGGCGCGGAAGCCACCTATGTTCCCCGCAGTGGAAATAATGGGTATCGGGCGGCCCTTCCTCGCCGTGCTTGCTATGCCTTGGAGGGGCTGGAGCCCGTGTTCTTCCACCCAGAGCCGGGTGAGGAGGACGAAAGTGCACAGTAAGGTCAGCGGATACCCGCTGCAGCAGTCCCCGTTGGGACCACTAGTCAGCATGTTTGTTTGAAAGTTGGAAAATGATAAGCAAAAATGATTACCGAAGCTTCATCTGATTTACCGTGATTGAGGAAACCGGCCGTTGCCGGCACCGTTGTCCCCGTTGGGACCGTTTAAAAAGTTATGCATAGGAACTCCTATGGACAAGCCCGTGAACTTGTAGGGCAACCACAAACGTTAGTGGCTTGTAAATAAGTTGTTTTACCGTTACCGTTTCCACAGTTACCGCCTCCGGAGAGGCAGGTTGGAGGGAGGGCCCTGTTACGAGGGGGACCCGGGGAAGCGTGCCAAGATGGGAAATGGACAGCTTCCGCCGGTCAAGGTCCACTGTGCGGTGTAAGGGACCGCCGCTATGGTGGGTGAAGAATGAGCGGGTTGCTGCTAGCGATCGTCTGGAATGTCACAGACGATCTATGTACACCGATCTGCCCTAACCCGTGAGGGTTGTATGGCACGGATCTCACGGCTCGGTGTACCTGTTGCACGGGGAAGTACAGAGGTGGCCACGCACGTGTGCCAGTGGAAGTCACGAGAATATGGCACGAGGGTAGCACAGAGGTGCCCACGCACGTGTGCTTTCAATAACCAGGTGAGTCCGGTGGAGACTCGAGGAGCTCACCTGGGACAGGAACACGGCCTGTTGAAGGGGAAACTGCCGGAGCAGCAAGGCAGGAACACGGCCTGCAAACGAGGTACTGCCGGAGCAGCAAGGGCCAAGCCCACAAGAGACAGTAATGCCTGAGCAGTGGCGTGGCAGCACGCTGCCAGACATCCAAACATAGAAGGACGGTCGCGCGCCGCCATGATGGCAGGGGGAGCTTTTAAGGAGGTGCAGCTCCACCCGAGGGCGGGCGCGAGGCGGAGATGACGGACTTGACCCAATCAGGGTCCACGACGTCCCAGCCTGGCCAGTCAGGATTCACCACGTCACCAGCCTTGTCATCAAGCCGTGTGACGTCAGTGAGCGAATCAGGACCCACCACGCATTGCACATGCTCACCCTCCTGCCTCTGGGAAATAGAGGCGGGATCCTCGGTCTCACAATGTGCAGAGATAACGGGAATCTCACTGCTTCCTTGAGCAGTAAACCTCTGCACATTGCGTAGCCTCGCAGACCTTCGCGGCCGCTGAGCAGGAGAGTCTGCGGCAGGCCAGGAATGGGAGACCGCTTCACTCCTTGTAACAGGAGAACCACTAGGTGTCACCCTTCTGCTGCCTCTCTGAGAAGGTATCTCCTGCACACTGCGCAGTCTGGCAGACCTTCGGCGCTGCTGAGCAGGAGTGCTCGTGGCAGGCAAGGAATGGGAGACTGCCTCAGTCCTTGCCTCAGGAGAGCCATGAGATGTAACATTACCCCCCCGTCTAGGCCCCCCCCCCTGTCCATGCTCGAAGGCCGCTATCAAACCCGGGGCGCGGATATGATCCTCCAACTCCCAGGATCTATGCTCCGGACCACGGCCGGCCCACTCCACGAGGTAGTACCTCTTGCCCTGTATGACTTTTGTCTCCACAAGTTTTGCCACCTCAGGGTCGTCGGACGGGGAGTCGGTTTGAGCCGGCAGGGACCCCGAGAATTTATTAAGTCGTACGGGTTTCAGGAGGGACACGTGAAAGGTGTTGGCTATAGCCCAGCGTGGAGGGAGCTGGAGTCGATATGCCACTGGGTTTACCTGCTGTAGTATTTTAAACGGACCCAGATACCTAGGGGCGAATTTGGCTGCCTGTACCCGTAGGTTAACATTCTTAGAGGACAGCCATACTAGGTCACCAGGGGCGAAGGATGGTGCAGGGCGGCGGCGAACATCAGCCGTTGTCACCATCCGGTCTTTAGCCCTTTTAAGAGCCTTTTGGGTGTCATCCCAGATCTCCCGGGCCTTGGTCGCCCAATCCTCCACTCTAGTATCGGGTGACGTAATGGGCATCGGAACCGGGATTCTGGGATGTTGTCCGTTATTGAGTAGGAACGGAGTCTGGCCAGAGGATTCATGGACCGAATTGTTAATGGCAAATTCGGCCCAAGGAAGGAGGTTAGCCCAGTTGTCGTGGTGCGCGGATATAAAATGGCGGAGGTAAGTTACCAAGGTCTGATTAGTCCTCTCCACTAGTCCATTGGTCTCGGGATGGTATGCGGAGGAGATGTTCAGCTCTATCTGCAGGAGCTTACAGAGCTCTCTCCAGAAGCGAGACGCGAACTGGGGACCCCGGTCGCTCACCACCTTGTCAGGCATGCCATGCAACCTAAATACATGCCGAATGAACAAGGTGGCGAGAGCACGTGACGTCGGGAGTCGTGGGAGAGGCACCAAGTGGACCATTTTAGAGAAGTGGTCCGTGGTGACCCATACGACCCTGTGCCCTGCTGACTTGGGCAGATCTCCCAGGAAGTCCATCCCTACCACTTCCCAGGGACGATCCGGCACTGGCAGTGGGTGAAGAAGACCTGCCGGTCTCTGCCGGGACGGCTTATTCCGAGCACACGACATACAGGCTCCCACATACTCCTGTATGTCCTGGGGTAGTCTCGGCCACCAATAATGCCTGGTCACCAGCTCTCTGGTCCTTTTGACCCCGAAGTGACCCCCAACCTTGGAGGCATGGGCCCACGATAGCACCTCGTTCCGTAGTTCAGGGGGAACGAGGGTCTTGCCAGGTGGCACCTGGTCCAAAGAAGTGGGAGTGACCATCCTCAAGCTGTCCGGGGGTAGTATAAGACGAGGCTCCTCCTCGTCCTCCTCCAACACAACCATACAACGTGACAAGGCATCGGCCCGTACGTTCTTCTCACCGGCCAGGTGGCGGATAATAAAGCGGAACCGGGAGAAGAATAAAGACCAACGGGCCTGCCTTGGGTTCAGGCGTTGTGCTGTCTGGAGGTATGTGAGGTTTTTGTGGTCAGAAAATACCTCAAATGGATGCTTCGCACCCTCCAGGAGATGCCGCCATTCCTGGAATGCTAGTTTCATCGCCAGTAACTCCCTATCCCCTATGGAGTAGTTCCTCTCGGCCGGAGAAAAGGTCTTGGAGAAAAAGAAACAAGGATGCTACCTTCCTCGTTCGTTTTTCTGGTACAGGACTGCACCTGCACCGACCGAAGAGGCGTCTACCTCCAGTAGGAAGGGTTTGGAGATGTCTGGACGATGAAGGATGGGAGCTCTGGAGAAGTGAGTTTTGAGAGTGTGAAATGCCTCTACCGTTTCTCGTGTCCATGCTTTGGGATTAGCGCCCTTGCGGGTAAGGGCAATGATGGGTGCTGCCACCGTCGAGAAGTTGGGAATGAACTGGCGATAATAATTGATAAACCCCAAGAATCGCTGGATCGCCTTCAGCGAGCGGGGCTCAGGCCAGTTCATCACTGTCTCCAACTTCCCCGGATCCATTGCTAACCCCTGACTGGACACAATGTACCCCAGGAACGGCAAGGATTCCCGTTCAAAAACGCACTTTTCCAGCTTAGCATATAGCGAATGGGTACGGAGCCTCTTAAGTACTCGGATGACATCCCTCCGATGGGTGGTAAGATCGGGGGAGAAGATAAGAATGTCATCCAGGTATGCAACCACGGAAAGATACAAATCCCGGAAAATGTCATTCACAAAGTCTTGAAATACGGCGGGGGCATTGCAGAGTCCGAAGGGCATTACTAGATACTCGTAGTGACCGTCCCTGGTGTTAAAGGCGGTCTTCCACTCATCGCCCTTTTGGACTCGCACTAGATTATACGCCCCGCGTAGATCCAGCTTTGTGAAGACCTTTGCCCCGCGGAATCGATCAAATAGCTCAGTAATGAGGGGCAAAGGGTATTTGTTCTTGATCGTGATTGCATTTAATCCCCTGTAATCGATACAGGGGCGCAGATCCCCTTCCTTCTTCTGCACAAAAAAGAACCCTGCACCAGCCGGTGAAATAGACTTGCGAATGAACCCCTTCGCCAGGCTGTCCTGAATATATTTGGACATAGCCTCCGTCTCTGGCGCAGAGAGTGGATACACTCTGCCCCTAGGGGGCTCGGAGCCTGGCTTCAGGTCTATTCGGCAATCATATGGCCGGTGGGGAGGAAGAGTATCTGCATCCCTTTTTGAAAAGACATCCCTGTAGGCCTCATAAGGTGTCGGTAAACCCAGCCCCTCTGTATTCCCTGAGGACCCTACCGACCTAATGGTAGCGGGTGGTTCGGTAGTCACGAGGTGCTCTCTACAGGATCCTGCCCAGGATGAGATCTCCCCTGTTGCCCAGTTGAGTATAGGAGCATGCTGTCTCAACCAGGGAAGGCCCAGTAGGATCTCATCCGTCCCCCCTGGAAGCACCAGGAAGGACACCTGCTCATGGTGTCCCGGTTGTACATCCATCCTGAGAGGGATGGTGATCTGGGTGATAGGATCGAGTAGTATGGACCCGTCGACTACTCGAACCCTGAGTGGCTTGGGCAACAGAACCAGGGGAACTGAGTATCAGGTTGTCAGGGAGGTCGAGATGAAATTGCCTTCAGCGCCTGAGTCCAAGCAAGCCAGGGCAGAAAAGAAAGTAGTGCCGAACTGCAACTGGGCGCTGATAGTCAACCTAGAGGGAGAGGTAGCGTCTAGAGTCCCCCCTCTGATAGAAACTAGACGCTGTCTTTTCCCGACGGTTTTGTGACATCGGGTAGCTATGTGTCCCCTCTGCCCACAGGAAAAGCAGATGACACAAGACCGAGAACCTGGGGCAGAGGAGACCACCTTGGACACCTCCATTGACTCCACGGAGTCGCCTACAGGACTGGCTGGGAGACCTGTCTGATGGAAGACGGGAGGCAGACGCTTTTTAGGCCGAGAAGACGTGGGTGCTGAAGAGACCTCGAGCCTTCGCTCCGCCTGGCGGATGCCTATGCGAGATGCAACCTGAATCAAGGACTCTAAAGTGGCAGGCACCTCACGCGTGGCCAGTGCGTCTTTGACAAACCCTGCCAGGCCCTCCCAAAACACAGGGACAAGGACCTTATCCGGCCAGTCTAGCTCTGCGGCAAGTGTCCTAAAGTGTATCGCAAAGTCCCCGACTGAAGCGGACCCTTGCCGAAGTCGTAGGAGGCGCAGTGCGGAGTCGTGGGTGACTTGAGGCCCGAGGAACACCATTCTCATGGCCCCAAGATAAGCTGTTAAGTTATTCACCACCCGATCTCCGCGCTCCCACAACGGCGTGGACCACTTCAGCGCTCTCCCTGTGAGCAGGGACTGGACGAATGCTACCTTCGCCTTCTCGGTAGCGTAAAGAGTCGCGGACAGCTCTAAGTAGGTGGTAACCTGGTTTATAAAACCACGGCACTCAGAGCTGTTGCCGCTAAAGCGCTCTGGAAGCGCAAGGCGAGGAGACCTTCCGCCCAATAGCACAGCCTGGGTAGCCGCCTGGGTGGCGACTGTCGTCAGAGTAGTCTTATCGGAGGAAGACTGCTCCACTGCTGCCAATCGTGACTCCAACTGCTGCACATAACGCAGCAACTGCTGCTGCTCTTCAGCCATAGCCAGACCTTTGGCGCGACCGTAATGTTACGAGGGGGACCCGGGGAAGCGTGCCAAGATGGGAAATGAACAGCTTCCGCCGGTCAAGGTCCACTGTGCGGTGTAAGGGACCGCCGCTATGGTGGGTGAAGAGTGAGCGGGTTGCTGCTAGCGATCGTCTGGAATGTCACAGACGATCTATGTACACCGATCTGCCCTAACCCATGAGGGTTGTATGGCACGGATCTCACGGCTCGGTGTACCTGTTGCACGGGGAAGCACAGAGGTGCCCACGCACGTGTGCCAGTGGAAGTCACGAGAATATGGCACGAGGGTAGCACAGAGGTGCCCACGCACGTGTGCTTTCAATAACCAGGTGAGTCCGGTGGAGACTCGAGGAGCTCACCTGGGACAGGAACACGGCCTGTTGAAGGGGAAACTGCCGGAGCAGCAAAGCAGGAACACGGCCTGCAAACGAGGTACTGCCGGAGCAGCAAGGGCCAAGCCCACAAGAGACAGTAATGCCTGAGCAGTGGCAGTGGCATGGCAGCACGCTGCCAGACATCCAAACATAGAAGGACGGTCGCGCGCCGCCATGATGGCAGGGGGAGCTTTTAAGGAGGTGCAGCTCCACCCGAGGGCGGGCGCGAGGCGGAGATGACGGACTTGACCCAATCAGGGTCCACGACGTCCCAGCCTGGCCAGTCAGGATTCACCACGTCACCAGCCTTGTCATCAAGCCGTGTGACGTCAGTGAGCGAATCAGGACCCACCACGCATTGCACATGCTCACCCTCCTGCCTCTGGGAAATAGAGGCGGGATCCTCGGTCTCACAATGTGCAGAGATAACGGGAATCTCACTGCTTCCCTGAGCAGTAAACCTCTGCGCATTGCGTAGCCTTGCAGACCTTCGGGGCCGCTGAGCAGGAGAGTCTGCGGCAGGCCAGGAATGGGAGACCGCTTCACTCCTTGTAACAGGAGAACCACTAGGTGTCACCCTTCTGCTGCCTCTCTGAGAAGGTATCTCCTGCACACTGCGCAGTCTGGCAGACCTTCGGCGCTGCTGAGCAGGAGTGCTCGTGGCAGGCAAGGAATGGGAGACTGCCTCAGTCCTTGCCTCAGGAGAGCCACGAGATGTAACAGGCCCTCAGCAGAGCAGGCTGGGGCCCAGCCACCACAGGAACCGGTGGCTACCCTCTGGAGGGGAAGGACAGATCCCGCTTGGGTAACTTGTGCTGGACTTGGGTCAAGGGGTGCTGCCTGGGTTTTAGGGGCAGCATCAGGGCCAGGTTGCTTGGGTGGGAGAGAGCGGAGACCGTAACCGTAAACCGTTTGAAACCGTTTAAGAAATGTGCCTCCCGAAGTGGGATGATGTTATGTTACCGTTTACCCTTTTTATATATTTTACAGAAAATAAAACCGGTGTTGGACGGGCAGCCCGCGGACGGTCTGCATTTTGCTAAGGGGGAATGTGACGCCCTGGGCAAGCCAGGGGTCACAGGTCATCACACCACCACACCCTACACCCCAGTTAGGAACACCCAAGGCTACCAAAATCCTTGTTGCCTTCCTCCAGGGGCTGATGTTCACACCAGGGGGTGGGCCAGGCGGTTGGCTCCGCCCACCGAGGAGTTCACAGCCCTGGAGGCAGGAGGAACCAGGCAGTTCAGTTTAGGGAAGTGAAGTAGAAGGAAGTAGTAGTGGAGCTAACGAGAAAAGCTGAAGTGACAGAAAAGTGACGGTAGTAAAGCCTGAAGTTGGTCCGGGTGTGTGCCCCGGACAGTGACAGCAAGGTAAGCAGACGGCGGTGATAGTCCGCAGGGGTGACTGCTCGAAGGTTGCTGGAAGGACCGCGGATGGGTAGTGGCCCGGCGGTCTGGAGCAGTATACGAAGAACAGTCAGCACCAGGGCAGGGGCCTTTCGGATCCCGGTAAGGCTAGGAGTCGCCATAATTTGCCAAATCCGTCAATGAAGGGGACGTCTGTCTCCAAACAACCAAGTCCCGATTGAAGGCAACAGTCCGACCGTTACCGAGAGACACCACCACCGCCAGGGCACCAGTTTCTCAGGGCCAGCGCCTGTGGGCAAAGTAGGGCTCCTCCGGCCCATATCCAAGCCGGGGAGCAGGTTACCGGTGGGAACCCATCGCAACCATCATCAACTTAGGTGCAGGACAGAGGGACCGTCACCGTCACCTACTGGGGAAAGCAAGTACAGCCGTCCGTGGGAACCGTCTTTCCAGCCGTGTGTTTTACCGAAAACTGTGTCAACGTCTCAGGCTGAGTGAGTACCACAGTGCCGCAAGGTACAGCGCTGCCCCCGCGTCCCTGCACCCCACCAAGCCCTGCATCACCCACCCAATCACTGGGCCCCGGGATCACCAACCCCTACCCACGGAGGGGCAACACAACAACTGGCTGCTCCATACCATCCTTCCCGGGATCCCCATACAGAGCAGCGGTGGTGTCAACAAATCACCACAACCGTGGGTGGCGTCACGGACAATAACCAATCCCCACACCCAAAATCCCCTTTCACTCACGGGCGAGGAGCGCCGCTAGAGTCCCCGGGATCCGGTCCATCGCTCGAGCCACCGAGCAGCAGTAGGCCGCAGCAGCCGCGGCAGCTGGACCCGAGCAGTGGGAGAGCGTGGCGTCCCCTCCTCCGCCCGCGACAGAAGCACAAATGGAGGGCATTGCTAAAATTAAACACACGGGCTGTACTACTAATAAAAGCACAAGAGGGAGTAGTTACTAAAAGGAAACACAAGAGGTGGGGTTGTTACTAAAAGAAAGCACAACAGGGGGAACATTAAAAGTTAACACAATATCGGGGACATTACTGAAAGGAAGCACAACAGGGTAGTCCTTATTAAAAAGAAGCACAGTAGGGGAGCATTATTACTAAAATAAAACACAACATGGGTCTATTACTAAAATAAAGCACAACGGGGGGGGGGGGGGGGGGGGCATTTTTCCAAAGAAACACAACATTTGGGTGGGGTCATTACTAAAAGAAAGCACAACAGGGGAGGGCATCACTAAAAGGAAGCACAACATTTGGGTGGGGTCATTACTAAAAGGGAGCACAAAAGGGTGGGTTTTACAGAAAGGAAGTACAAATTGGGGGACCTTGCTACAATTAAACACCACAGAGGCAGTATTACTAAAAGTACAAGAGGGAATAGTTCCTAAAAGGAAACTCAAGAGGGGGGCCATTACTAAAGGGAAACACAACAGGGGGATATTGCTAAACAGAAACACAAAAGGGAGGTCATTACTAAAGGAAAACACAAAAGGGAGGTCATTACTAAAGGAAAACACAAAAGGGAGGTCATTACTAAAGGGAAACACAACTGGGAGGTCATTACTAAAGGGAAACACAACTGGGAGGTCATTACTTAAGGGAAACACAACAGGGAGGTCATTACTAAAGGGAAACACAAAAGGGAGGTCATTACTAAAGGGAAACACAAAAGGGAGGTCATTACTAAAGGGAAACACAAAAGGGAGGTCATTACTAAAGGGAAACACAAAAGGGAGGTCATTACTAAAGGGAAACACAAAAGGGAGGTCATTACTAAAGGGAAACACAACAGGGAGGTCATTACTAAAGGGAAACACAAAAGGGAGGTCATTACTAAAGGGAAACACAAAAGGGAGGTCATTACTAAAGGGAAATGTGACGCCCTGGGCAAGCCAGGGGTCACAGGTCATGACACCACCACACCCCTACACCCCGGATAGGTACACCGAAGCTACACCAGAAATCCTTGTTGCCTTCCTCCAGGGGCTGATGTCCACACCAGGGGGTGGGCCAGGCGGTTGGCTCCGCCCACCAAGGAGTTCACAGCCCTGGAGGCGGGAAAACCAGGCAGTTTTAGTGAGAACTGAAGTTGAAGTGAGAAGGAAGTGGTAGAGGAGCAAAGGAGAGGAGTTAAAGTGGAAGAGAAAGTGACAGTTGAGAAAGCCTGAAGTTGGTCCGGGTGTGTGCCCCGGACTGAAAACAGCAAGGTTAGCAGACGGCGGTGACCGTCTGCAGGAGCGGCTGATCGGAGGTTGCCGAAAGGACCGTGGACGGGTGGTGGCCCGGCGGTACCGGAGCGGTATACGAAGAGAAGCCAGCACCATTAGCAGGGGCCTTTCGGATCCCGGCAAGGCTAGGAGTCGCCGTGAATTTGCCAAATCCGTCAGTGAAGGGGACCTCCGGGTCTCCCAACAGCTAAGTCCCGATTGAAGGCAACAGTCCAACCGTAGGAGAGAGACACCGCCACCGCCAAGGCACCAGTTTCTCAGGGCCAGCGCCTGCGGGCAAAGAGGGGCTCATCCGGCCCATATCCAAGCCAGGGAGCGGGTTACCGGTGGGAACCCATCGCTACCAACATTTCACTAGGTGCAGGGACAGAGACCGTCACCGTCAACTACCGGGGGAAAGCAACCGCAGCCGTCCGTGGGAACCGTCTTTCCAGCCATGTGTTTTACCGAGAACTGTGTCAACGTCTCAGGCTGAGTGAGTACCACCGTGCCGTGCGGCACAGCGCTGCCCCCGCGACCCTGCACCTCACCAGGCCCCGCACCTGGCCTGCCATCCATCCCTACCCCATCACCGGGCCCCGGGACAACCAACCCCCTACCCACGGAGGGGAGAAATAATAACCAAGCTGCTCCCTGTCACCGCTCCTGGGATCCCCATACAGAGCAGCGGTGGTGTCCACACAATCACCACAACCGTGGGTGGCGTCACGGACAATAAATCCCCAAAACCAATCCCCTTTTCACTCACGGGCGAGGAGTGCCGCTCGAGTCCCCGGGATCCGGCCCATCGCTCGAGCCACCGAGCAGCAGCAGGCCGCAACAGCAGCGGCAGCCGGACCCAAGCAGTGGGAGCGCGTAGCGTCCCCTCCTCCACCCACGACAACTTGGCGTCACGAACAGGATCTTACCGCTCTGCCGTTGGGTATAGGTGCGCCTTGTGACCGCCGGAGGTGTCCGGCCGAAAAATTTCGGAAGTCGCCATATTTGGCGCGAAAAGTTCCCGCTCGAGCGTCTTCTCGAGTAGTGGAGGCGCGAAGGCCAAAACCCCGCCCCGATAGAGGAGGGGCCGGAAAGAGGCTAAGGGGGACGAAATGGCGACTGGTCCCATGTAGCCATGGCTATACAGATAAGGACGCTGGGACCCCACGACCCGCCGACCCCTGCAAAGAATGTCCGCTCCAACTAACAGCAGCGAAACCCCTGCGCCCGGCACAGCGGCGTGGGTGGAGGACCGAGCCGCCCCGTTGAATCAACGTCTGCAGGCCCGCATGCAGCTCCTCCTGGAGGAGTGGGAGGCCGACATGGCGGACGTGGTGGCTACTATGCGGAGATGCGAGGTGGAGAAAGATTTGGAGGAATGGGTAAGAGACCCACGTCCCTGTATTCCCGAGGGATCGGCCGCTGCGGCTGAGGGGCCCGGCCTACACCCGTTCACCCTGCTGTCTTCCCTGCTACCCGCGTTAGCCGCTGCTGCCCCCGCCACTAGGCCCGCTACCTGTCCAACCGGTAGCGGTACCCTGCCCGTCCGCCCCAGCGGACCGACCAGCCGCAGACGCCCGGCACAACCCTGAACTGCTTCCCCAGAGGCCACTGGAACCAAAGCCCCTTACGGAAAATGTGCTGGAGGCCTCGGCAGTGATTGCACCAAGTTCCATGCCCGAGCCCAAGACTGTGGCGTGGATGAGGGCCCGAGTAGTTGCGTTCAACCAACGTCAACAGAGTCAGATCCTCCGGATGATGGAGCAGTGGACCGATGAGATGGAGATGCTGATTGCAGCTACCCCGATGCGCGGGGCGGGAACAGAGGTGAGGGAGCCGACTGGTGACCCACGTCCCTATGTCCTACCAGGACCGGCTGCTGCGGCTGAGGGGCCCGGCCCAATCTCGACCCACGCCTCACCCGTACCGTTACCTCGGGGGTGCCTCAGTGTTGGCCAGCCTGACCTACTGCCCCACGCTACAGAGGAAGGAGCTGAGGTGCTGGATACTGAAAGTCAGGAGGCTGCGGCAGCTGGCGGCAACCCGCCTGATGCAGATACAAGTGACAGTGACTCCAGCGACTCCAGCCCTGGTGCTGAGCCCGCCCCTGAAGGTGAGGAGGCAAGTGAGCGTCTCCGCTATGTGGGGGAACCGGTAGTTTATTACACCGCACGCAATGGTGGGAATGGATACCGGGCGCCCATGTCACAGCAAGCATGTCACTGCATGTTTGATATGCTGGTGGCAGAGGATCCAGCGGACACAGAAGAGTCTGAGTGATGGCAGCGGAGCACCGTTGCACCGTCCCCGTTGGGACCGAAGTGTGTGTGTTAAAAAGTTGAAAGTTTTGCAAAAGATGATAAGTGATTAAACCGAAGATTTACCTGATTACCGTGATTTGGAACCGGCCGTTGCCGGCATTGTTGTCCCCGTGGGGACCGCTTGAAAAGTTGCATAGGGAACTCTCTATGAACAGGCCCGAGAACTTGCAGGGCAACCACAAACATTAGTGGCATGTAAATAAAAATGTTTGTTGCAGCTACCGTTACCGCCTCCGGAGAGGCAGGTTGGAGGGAGGGCCCGCAGTGGAGCAGGCTGGGGCCCAGCCACCACCGGAACCGGTGGCTACCCTCTGGAGGGGAAGGACAGATCCCGCTCGGGTGACTTGGTTGAGGACTGGGGTCAAGGGGTGCTGCCTGTTTCTTAGAGGCAGCATCAGGGCCAGGTTACTTGGGTGGGAGAGAGCGGCAGCCGCAACCGTTTAAAATGTTACCGTAACGTTTAAGAAAAGCGCCTCCCGCTGTGGGATGATGTTACTATACTTGTCTTGTGTTTTTTATCTTTTCAGAAAAATAAAACCGGTGTTGGACGGGCAGCCCGCGGACGGTCTGCATTTTGCTAAGGGGGAATGTGACGCCCTGGGCAAGCCAGGGGTCACAGGTCATGACACCACCACACCCTACACCCCGAATAGGTACACCGAAGCTACACCAGAAATCCTTGTTGCCTTCCTCCAGGGGCTGATGTCCACACCAGGGGGTGGGCCAGGCGGTTGGCTCCGCCCACCGAGGAGTTAACAGCCCTGGAGGCGGGAAAACCAGGCAGTTTTAGTGAGAACTGAAGTTGAAGTGAGAAGGAAGTGGTAGAGGAGCAAAGGAGAGGAGTTAAAGTGGAAGAGAAAGTGACAGTTGAGAAAGCCTGAAGTTGGTCCGGGTGTGTGCCCCGGACTGAGAACAGGAAGGTTAGCAGACGGCGGTGACCGTCTGCAGGAGCGGCTGATCGGAGGTTGCCAAAAGGACCGTGGACGGGTGGTGGCCCGGCGGTACCGGAGCGGTGTACGAAGAGAAGCCAGCACCATTGGCAGGGGCCTTTCGGATCCCGGCAAGGCTAGGAGTCGCCGTGAATTTGCCAAATCCGTCAGTGAAGGGGACCTCCGGGTCTCCCAACAGCTATGTCCCGATTGAAGGCAACAGTCCAACCGTAGGAGAGAGACACTGCCACCGCCAAGGCACCAGTTTCTCAGGGCCAGCGCCTGCGGGCAAAGAGGGGCTCCTCCGGCCCATATCCAAGCCGGGGAGCGGGTTACCGGTGGGAACCCATCGCTACCAACATTTCACTAGGTGCAGGGACAGAGACCGTCACCGTCAACTACCGGGGGAAAGCAACCGCAGCCGTCCGTGGGAACCGTCTTTCCAGCCATGTGTTTTACCGAGAACTGTGTCAACGTCTCAGGCTGAGTGAGTACCACCGTGCCGTGCGGCACAGCGCTGCCCCCGCGACCCTGCACCTCACCAGGCCCCGCACCTGGCCTGCCATCCATCCCTACCCCATCACCGGGCCCCGGGACAACCAACCCCCTACCCACGGAGGGGAGAAATAACAACCAAGCTGCTCCCTGTCACCGCTCCCGGGATCCCCATACAGAGCAGCGGTGGTGTCCACACAATCACCACAACCGTGGGTGGTGTCACGGACAATAAATCCCCAAAACCAATCCCCTTTTCACTCACGGGCGAGGAGCGCCGCTCGAGTCCCCGGGATCTGGCCCATCGCTCGAGCCACCGAGCAACAGCAGGCCGCAACAGCAGCGGCAGCCGGACCCGAGCAGTAGGAGAGCGTAGCGTCCCCTCCTCCGCCCGCGACAGAAACACAACAGGGAGGTCATTACTAAAGGGAAACACAAAAGGGAGGTCATTACTAAAGGGAAACACAAAATGGAGGTCATTACTAAAGGGAAACAGAACAGGGAGGTCATTACTAAAGGGAAACACAAAAGGGAGGTCATTACTAAAGGGAAACACAACAGGGAGGTCATTGCTAAAGGGAAACACAACAGGGAGGTCATTACTAAAGGGAAACACAACAGGGAGGTCATCATTACTAAGAGGAAGCACAAAAGAGGGGGAACAGTACTAAAAGTAAGCACAACGGGGGCAGTATTACTACAAGGAAGCACAACAGGGGCAGTATTACTACAAGGAAGCACAACAGGGGCAGTATTACTACAAGGAAGCACAACAGGGGCAGTATTACTAAAATGAAACATAAAAGAGGGGGTATTACTAAAAGAGGTGCTTCAGTGGGGGGGGGGTCATTATTAAAAAGAGGCACAACTGGGCATTATTTTTTTTTTTTATTATTATTATTATTATTATTATTATTATTATTATTAGGCACACAGCTCATTATTAATTATAATAATGCAATCTGTAAAGATACTTATGGCGCGCACAGTGATTGTATGATATCAGTGACAAGTGTCCTCTATACTGTAACACTGCACTCTACAACCCCATCCAAGATTTGCCCGCAGCAGGTCCTGCCCAGCACCGCTAGGAGGTGTTTATTAGCCGGGAATGATCTTTACATTAGTCACTTCACTTGTCTACAAGACCATAGAGCGGAATAGATAGAGGATTAGGTATCACCCTAAAATGCTTAGGCGGGAATGTGAGCCAGCTGCACTTATCACAAGGGTTATTTATAAATGGGAGGATTGTGCTCAGAGTGAAACTCCGTATTCTGAGATAGAATGATTTTAGCCATGCAGAGTCTGCTTTTTTTTTCGTCTACGTCACACACATATTCTTTTTTAGCATTTTTAATTGCTTGAAAAAAAAAATTTTTTAGGCAGTTTTAGTTTTTGGTGGAGTTTTGTTTTTTTTTTACTATGTTACATATGTAGCACTTTTACTGGCTTCTTTATTCTTATAGTAATCCTTACGGGGAGGAAAACAAGAATCATCAGAAAAAAGATTCCAACAATAAACCTCAAAAAATTTACAGACACAAATTCTGAATATGTTGATTCTCTAATATTTACTATAGACTTTAAATTATGATTATTTTTTAGCATCATTTTATATGTCCTCCAAACCATTTTTTGAGAATTTGACCCTCATCTATTTTTTCTAACAACATTATGCATTTAAAGGGAATCTGTCAGTAGGATTAACCCTCCTATGCTGTCTATATAGACATGTAGGTCCAAAAAGTTGAATAAAATGATACCTTGATTCCTGATGTCCGATGTCTTATTCCAGAGAAATGAGCAGTTACAAATGATCTATGGGCCGAACATAGCTCTCCCTGAGATTCTGCCTACAGTGGTATTATAAACAAAAGGAAGTGTTACCAGTCTGAAACATGTAGATCCGAAGAGCAGACTGTCAGTCATTACATGTCTCACACTGGTAATGTTCTATTTCATTTGTAATAAGCCTGAAAACAGATTCTCAGGGAGATCTATGTCCATCCCATAGATCTTAACAGCTCATTTAGATATTAAGAAAGATGTGTATTTCTCTGGAATAAGACATCAGATCGGCAGTATCAAGGTATCATTTTATTCAACATTCTATGATCTGCGTGCCCATATAGACAGCGAAGGATTAAGGATGTGTAGAGCCATGGATGTTCGGGTTTGTCTACTTTAGTTAGAAATTCGGTTCAGTATCCGGACTTGACCCGAACTTGACTTCGGATCCCAAACCCCATATAAGTCAATGGAGACCTGAACTTTGGTACTGTAAAATGATTGTAGTAAGGGCTTGAAGGCTGCAAAAGGAAGCAAAATGGGGGTAAGAACAAGATAATTGCCCTGAAAACAAAAGTGGATAGTGTATAATTGTTTTAAAAAAATAACGTGTGTTTCCTACTAGTGTTGAAAATCAGCCAAGATAAAGTAGACAGCTGGGAGCTGGTATTTTATGGCTAGGAAGGCCTGTGGTTATTTGGCCCTTCCCATCCTTTAGAAACACCAATTCACGCGCTTTTCCCAGTTCTTCCTGATAGCCGTGGTGCTGTGGTAATCAAGTAATATTTTTTGGGTTGATGTCAGTTGTGAATTAATAGCTGGCATCAAGCCTACGGGTTAGTAATGAAGAAGCATCTATCAGACACCCCCATTACAAACCTGGTAAGTGTACAGTTAAAAAACACACACACACACACACACTGGAAAAAATAGTTTATTTGAATAAAGACTCCCCCCACACTCTCTCATTCAACAATTTATTAATTTTAAAAAATCCTTAAAATTCCGTTGTAATCTAATGGTGTAAGGCTACATGCGCACGCTGCTTCTTTTTCGTGTTCACAAACTGCAGCCAAAACTGCACCTTGTCAGAGAGAGCCTGGAAATGTCACAAAAAATGTAGGTGCTTTTTTGGTGCGTTTTTGCTGCTTTTTTGGTGCGTTTTTGGCTGCAGTTTTGTCAACAATTGTTTCATGTATTTTTCAGTTCAAACAAGCCCATAAAGCTTGTTGAATTGAAAAAAAAAATAATTAGAAATAAATAAATAATTAAAAAAAAACTGGAGTGCGGTCCCCCCCAATTTTAATGCCAGCCAGATAAAGCCATACGGCTGAAGGCTGGTATTCTCAGGATGGGGAGCCCCACGTTATGGGGAGCCCCCCAGCCTAACAATATCAGCCAGCAGACGCCCAGAATTGCCGCATACATTATATGCGACAGTTCTGGGACTGTACCCGGCTCTTCCCGATTTGCCCTGGTGCGTTGGCAAATCGGGGTAATAAGGAGTTATTGGCAGACCATAGCTGCCAATAAGTCATAGATTAATCATGTCAGGCGTCTATGAGACACCCTCCATGATTAATCTGTAAATTACAGTAAATAAACACACACACCCGAAAAAATTCCTTTATTAGAAATAAAAAACACAAACACATTCCCTCATTACCAATTTATTAACCCCGACAAAGCCCTCCATGTCCGGTGTAATCCAGGATGCTCCAGCGTCGCTTCCAGCTCTGCTTCATGGAGGTGACCGGAGAAGCAGCAGACACCGTCGCTCCTGTCACCTCCACACAGCAACTGAAGACAGCCGCGCGATCAGCTGAACTGTCACTGAGGTTACCCGCGGCCACTGCTGAATCCAGCGGTGACCGCGAGTAACCTCAGTGACAGCTCAGCTGATCGCGCTACTGCGTGGAGCTGACAGGAGCGTGGAGGACGGGACTTTCAGCGGTGGTGGTGGCAGTGAGAGTGGTCCATCATCTCCCCTGTGCGAGGACAGCGGTACGTCGGGGAACACGTGGAGGACGGGACTATCAGCGGCGGCAGCGAGAGGGGGATGGACATTGGCAGCTGAAAACATTGATTTTTCCCTCTCGCTGCCGCTGCCGCTGATAGTACCGTCCTCCACATCATCTCCCCTGTGCGTGCACGCTGGGGACAGTGGTACTTCGGGGAACACGTGGAGGACGGGACTATCAGCAGCGGCGGCGGCAGCGAGAGGGAAAAATCAATGTTTTCAGCTGCCAATGTCCATCCCCCTCTCGCTGCCGCCGCTGATAGTCCCGTCCTCCACATCATCTCCCCTGTGCGTGCATGCTGGGGACAGCGGTACTTCAGGGAACACGTGGAGGACGGGACTATCAGCGGCGGCGGCAGCGAGAGGGGGATGGACATTGGCAGCTGAAAACATTGATTTTTCCCTCTCGCTGCCACCGCTGCTGATAGTTCTGTCCTCCACATCATCTCCCCTGGGTACAGCGGTACTTCGGGGAACACATGGAGGACGGGACAGGACCACTTGCCTGACCTCACTTCCTGAGAAATCACCTGCGTTTTTGGTACCAAAAACGCGGGTAAAAGGCAGGTTAAATGCACCACTTTTGATTAGCATGCATTTTTTCTGCGTTTTTGATGCCCTCATTGATTTCAATGGGTGACAAATGTTGACAAAAACGCAGGAAGAATGAACATGCTGCATTTTTTTTGTCACAAACTTTTGACAAAAAAAACGCTGACAAATAAACTGCAGTGTGCGCATGACAAATCTGACTTCTCATAGACTTTCCTGGGAAGTCAGATGTCAGAAAGTTCTGCTGACAAAACTGCAGCCTAAAAAGCAGCAAAAAAGCAGCAAAAAAAGCAGCGTGCGCATGTAGCCTTAGGCCTCAAGACGTCCATCGAATCCTTTGGACCCTCATTCTGAGAACAAGGCTCCTAGTCAGTGACAGGCACGGAATTTCTCGCGCTCGAGTGACCTATGGAGCTTCATTCTGCGAAGGAAGCTCCATAAAATTTGATGGACGTTGTGGGACATTACATCATTGGATTATGTTGGAATTTTGAGGATTTTTTAAAATTAATAATTTGATGAACTAAGGAGTATGGGGGAGTCTGTATTCAATTAAACTATTTTTCCAGTGTGCGTGGTTTTTAACTGTACACTTACCGGGTTAGTAATGGGGGTGTCTTATAAATATCTATCAGGATGAGGGACATATATACCAGGATTGGCCCAGGATAATGACTTATATACCAGAATGGGGGCAAATATATCAGAATGGGGGACATGTATGCGAGGATGAGCTCAGGATGAGGACATATATATATCAGGATGGGGGACATATATACCAGGATGGGGATATATACCAGGAAGAGGACATTTATACCAGGATAGGTGACATATACTGTATATCATGATGGGGGACATATATAACAAGATGGGGATACATACCAGGATGGTTGACATATATACTAAGATGGGCCCATGATGGGTGACATATATAGCAGGATGGGCCCAAGATGAGGACATATATACCAGAATGAGGATATATATACCAGGAAGGGGCCTAGGATGGGACACATATATACCAGGATGAAGACATATATACCAGGAAGAGGCCCAGGATGAGAGACATATATACCAAAACTGGAAATATATACACCAGGATGGGGACATATATGCCAGGAAAGGGCCAGGATGGGAGACGTGTACAGTTTACCAGGATGGGAGATATATACCAGGATGGGGACATATTTACCAAGAGGGGGACATATTTACCAGAACAGGGAACATATTTACCAGGATGGGAGACATTACTACATAATGAAGGGGAGAGGCGGCAACTCATATGTCTCTATAAGAGTTAGAAAGCTACAAGGGCCAATATATCTGACCAACATGCAGTGCAGGGGGGAAGCAGGTCCAAATTTGCGCTTGGTGTTGGATCACCATGGCCTGAAGCTACTTGTTGACCCCAGTTCTTGTAAAGTTAACTCCTGTCCCATTTGCAGGTGCCGCGGGTTTGTGGTGGGGCCTGACTTAGATCACAATTCTGGACCCTAGGTAGCATTGTGCTCCGAGAACTGTGGTGGCCAGAGGGACTTGCAATCTCCTGTCCTGCAGATTCTGGTAGTCTAACCTGAAGTATGTTCCACCCTAGGGCTCTGCACCCTGAATAGCACCAGTTCCAAGGGAGCAATGAAGCTCTCCCCTCAGCAACCGTGATTCTCCTCTGTCTCTCCAGCTAACCCGGTCTTCTCCTGTCTTTTCCAGTTGGGCTGGTCCTAGCTGGAGAAGCTCTTAAGCACTCTCTCTAATGATCTGTGTCCCAGACTATTCTGAAGTGATTTCCTGTGTGTTCTGTAACTTCTCCATTGCTGCCCCACCTCCCAGGCTATTGCCCTGGTAACCGGGAATTTCCCAGGCTGGCTGACTTCCTGAGTTGTGTAACTGGCTAGTGTGATGCCCTGGACTAGCCAGGTAGTCACATACATACCAACATACACACCCCCACCCTAGACAGTTACAACAGTCAACCAAAAACCCTTGTTGCCTCCCTCCAGGGTCTGATATCCACACCAGGTGGGGCGGAGCCAGGCGGTTGGCCCCACCCACCGAGGAGTTCACAGGTCTGGAGGCGGGAAAGCAGTCAGAGTAGTTTGAGAGGTGAAAGTGAGAGGACAGTAACTGCGTGTGCCTGGGTAGGAGCCCAGCCACTGACAGCAAGGTTGGCAGATGGTGGTGGCCGTCTGCAGGAGTTAGCGGAACTCTGCAGAGCCGTAGGACCGGGGTCGGGCGTTGGCCCGCCGGTACCGAATCGGGGAGCGGAGTAAAGCTAAGCACACAGGCAGGGCCATCGGACCCCGATCAGGCTTGGAACCGCCGACAATAGTCAAATCCGAGTGTGACAGGAACCCCAGGGGTTTCCCAACTACCAAGACCCGACAGAAGGCAACAGTCCACACCGAGAGGATATACAGCCACCGCCATAGGCTAGAGATCCAAGGGCCAGCGCCTGCAGGCAAAACGGGCTCCTATGGCACCTATACGCCGGGGACCGTACTACCGGTGGGCAACCACAGAAGTCAGAACATTTTAACGGGTGCAGGGAAAGACAGCCACCATCAGCCGTCCGGGGAGAGCACAACAACACTGCAGCCGGCTGCGGGACCTGTCCATCCGGCCGTTTGGTTTACCAGAGACTCCGTCATTGATTGTCTGAGTGAGTACACCAATGCCATCCGGCACCGTGCCCCGCTGCCCCTGCAACCCTGCATCCCAGCCATCCAGCCTCCCCGTTACAAAATCGGGCCCCGGGATCACCAACCCCTACCCACGGAGGGGACAACATCCTCGCTGCTCCCTACCATCTCTCCCGGGATCCCCGTCACCAGCAGCAGTGGTGCCATCATCACCACTTCCCGTGGGTGGCGTCACGAACTCTCTCCCCAAACAAACCATCCCTTTTCACTCACGGGTGAGGAGCGCTGCTCGAGTCCCCGGGTCCGGCCCACCGCTCGAGCCACCGAGCAGCAACAGCAGCAGAAGCCCCGGACCCGAGCATGGCGAGTGCGTCCCCTCCGCATGCGACACTAGCTCACTAACTGGGTGTTTGTGTGAATGTTGTATAAGTGCGTAACACCAGCGATTAAGCTCTTCATTACTCGGGATAAGTACTGCACCTTAAGTGAGATGCAGTACCCTGTGGCGACTGAAGCCTCAGGGGCGCCACACTGGCATCTGTGTTTTGTTGCAGTCAGACGAGCCCCCAGTCTGTGTGAGAAGGACACATCATCGCGGGCGCAGCACATCCTGGGCCTCTTGCTGTATACAGAAGGACACATCATTGCGGATGCAGCACATCCTGGGCCTCCTAATGCATGCACCCCAGGATGAGCAGAGCAGGACACATCACGGGCGCAGAGATCTTCTCATCCCTCTCCCACCAATCTAGGGGTCTTAACCCCAGATCCCCGCTTCTATTACTCTATGCCCACGTGGACTTAGAAAAAGAATGTTTTATTCTAAACCGGGCTGCATTTTGAACACGCCCCCATCATGTGACAATTTACGTCATACCTGGAAGGAGCCCATACATTCTAGCATCTACTTTTATTTTTAGTGCACAACATAGACGCACGCAGCCCCAGAAGTGAATGCGCGACCTGGAAACAGCAGCCCGCCATGACACGGAGCTTTGATGAGTACAGTTCACGCTTCTACCCCCCTTTCGCTATCCCACCAACATTTTTAATCTTCTGGTTCCCATAGACTTATACGGGTACCTGATTCTGGACTGTATTTTTTAAAAATGAGCAGGGACCCTCCAGTCCCGGTTTTTTGTGAGTCCGCCCAGCCCTACTAATAACCCTTCCATACATAGTATCTGTTCCCTTTAGCTTAGATTTCCTCCTTGTATATGGTAGTAGCAACTATATGGTATAAAACTTTTATGATTTCAGTGTTGGACTTTTACAGCCGTTCATTGGTTCGAAACTGTTACAATTCCCTTTTCTTCCTTTGAAACTGCTGTTTATAGGAACATGGTGGGTGGGATTGGTCCATTAAAAAAAGTTTCACAAGTCCCTTAAAAAAAAAATAGCAGTATCTCTTGGAAATCGTGTGACTGAAGAGACACTATACTGGTTGCATGCTGCGTAGCAGGAAGTTAAAATAGTACAGCTGAGGCTGCCAATACCACGGATTTAGTAACATGACTGCTTACTAAGCAAGCCTCAAAAAAAGACCAACTTACGGAGGCCGGCTCCATGTTAAAAAAGTTACTCAATTCTAGCTTACAATTTATTAGTGATCCTGGCAATAGAGCGAAACGTTATAGCAATTATATACGGTATGTCTGTAGAGATTTGGGTGAGAATCTACGAAAAAAAAGTCTATAAAATGAGCTTCCGCTGTATTGCGGCCATTATCATTCCACAAACATAGTTACATAGGTTGAAAAAAGACGAAAGTCCATCTAATTCAACCTTAGCATTTATTGCATATTGGCCGATTGTTGGGCATCAGGCTTAGGGGTACTTTGCACGTTGCGACATCGCTACTGCGATATCGTCGGGGTCAAATTGAAAGTGACGCACATCCGACGTCAGTAACGACGTCGCAACGTGTAAAGCCTAGATGCGCCAATAAACGATCGCAAAAGCGTTGTAAATCGGTGATCTGTGTAGTGTCGGACATTTCCATAATGTCGCACCAATAGGAGATACGATGTTGTTCCTCGTTCCTGCGGCAGCACACATCGCTGTGTATGAAGCCGCAGGAGCGAGGAACATCTCCTTACCTGCCTCCACCGGCAATGCGGCAGGAAGGAGGTGGGTGGGATGTTTACATCCCGCTCATCTCCGCCCCTCTGCTTCTATTGGCCACCTGCTGTGTGACGTCGCTGTGACGCCGCACGACCCGCCCCCTTAGGAAGGAGGCGGGTCGCCGGCCAGAGCGACGTCGCAGGGCAGGTAAGTGCGTGTGAAGCTGCCGTAGTGATAATGTTCACTACGGCAGCTATCACAAGATATCGCATGTGCGACGGGGGCGGGGACTATCGCGCTCGGCATCGCTAGCATCGGCTAGCGATGTCGCAGCGTGCAAAGTACCCCTAAGTTCCCATCATGACCTATTGATGTTGTAGAATTTCTGCACCTTTTATGTAAATTGTATATCGCATTTTTGACACCGCCTTTTTTTGTCTCTTTTTGGTGTTTTTTTACATTTTCTGGTATTTGGCTTCACTCAAACTTTATTTTAAAAACTTGCTAAAAATTAATCACAAGAGAAAAAGGGACTCACCACGATGTGCTTAACCTCTTCACGACACATGACGTACTGGGTACGTCGAGGATCGTGTCAGGGTAATGACCATTGACTGCTGCGGTGAGCTGGCGGTGAGTCCTGCACATGTCTGCTGATTTGAATAGCGGACATGTGCGGCTATGAAGTGAGGATAGATGCGCGATCCACCCATGAACAGGAAAATTTATTCTACCAATGAACCAATCATGTGCATTACCCAATCCAAAAACACAGACTAAAAGAAAAAAAAATGGAGGCTGGGGGAGACTCATAAATCTTAAATGTCATAGAATCACAGTGTATAAGTATAATAACAAAATACATGCACATAAAGTGGGTACGGAAAGTATTCAGACTCCTTTAAATATTTTACTCTTGGTTTCATTGCAGACATTTGGTAAATCAAAAAAGTTCATTTTTTTTCTCATTAACGCAGTTCGGGTCCAGGGGCTGTAAAAAAAAAGCACATTATTAAAAAATAATATGATCATACTACAGGTCCCACGTTGTGTCCTGCAGACTCTGTGTCCCGGCCGCTTCTGCTTCCGCGTCCGATTATTGTTGTGCCCCCCGGTAAGCACCACTGCCTAAAGGACCTTCCATGACGTCATAGGTATGTGACCAGTCTGGTGTGAATGTTTTACAAACATTGGCTTACAGACTGGTCACATGACTATGATGTCATCGAAGGTCCTATTAACTGAACTTTGACTGTTACTGTGCGAGTGTCGGGTCGCATCACATCACGGCTCACAATCTCCCGACAGGAGTGGGTCAGCTGCATGTATTTCCATGCAGCCGAGGCACTCCTGTCCTGAGAGTGTCAGGCTGTGCGGGGTGATGCAGTGTGAGACGCAAGTGCAATTATACCCTAACTATCAGCCTACTTCTTGCTCTGTACAGAGCAAGCTAGCAGAGCTGACATGGCTCTCTCTGCTTCTCACTTTGTATAGATGCTGTCTGAGATGCTGTCTGTACAGAGTGATGAAGCTGACAATGCTCAAACTGTGAACTATGTCGGACTAAGGGTTTTTTATAATAGAGATGGAGTCTCTAAATGTTTTTTTTGTTTTATTTCTAATAAAAGAATTTCTTCTATGTGTTGTGTTTTTTTACTGTTTACTAGAAATTCATGGTGGCCATGTCTAATTTGGAGTGACACTATGAATTTCAGGCTTATTACCATCTGAAAATACCAAGCTGGTATTAACCCCTTTATTACCCAGCGTGCCACCGCCACCAGGGCCGCTGACGAGCTGGGTAAAGCACCTGGAAATGGCGCTAAGAAACAATGCGCCATTCCAGGGGTGGCTGCGGGCTGCCGAGAATCCCAGCCCCCAGCTGCCTGACTTTACCTGACTGGCGAACAAAATACGGCGGGAGCCCAAGCATTTTTTTTTTATTATTATTTTTTTGAGCAGGGCAGATCAAAGTATTGTAGTGCGCATGCGCGGAACCTCAATGCCGGCTATTGTGGATGATGTAGTACGCGTCATGCACCCATGTGGCACCCCTGGGCTTCAGGTGCCACAGGGTATTACACCACTTTTCAGGGGTAATATCTATCCCGGATCAGGAGGGGGTTAACCTGCTGGTGCCTTCACAAAACACACACATACAATAGTAAGGTGCTTACTCACAGGGGGGGGACTGGGGCAGACAGGGGAGTTAGCCATCACGATGCATGGGACTTTCCCGGTCGCTAGGATAACCACTGGGGGTGGGTACCACATGGGGTAGAAGTAGGCGCAACCATCACACTTAGAGCAGACCTTCCTGGGCACAGTTTGGGATAAAACCTAGCACTGACAACTGGAGTTAGTGTTTCTCTCTCTTCATGGCCCGTGGCTTGGAGCTGGAGGCTCGGCCCGAGTTACGGATATCAACAGAGGGACACTTCACTAAAAGACTTTCACGGGCATCGGCGGTGACCGCCAACTAGCTGAGATCAGGGCAGCGTCTAAACTACTTGTGAGTAAAAGACTTGGAACTGCCACCCCTGCCTCTGCCTCTCCCTTACGGGAGCCGTTGCTCAGCACTTTGGCGCCAATGGGGACTACCACTACCACCCCCGCCATCCTCTCGGGGTACTCCCGCTCCGCCTGTGGGAAGCGACACCATCCCAGCTGCACCCAACATCTGCCCCAGTGAGATACCTTGCAGCGACTGCCCCCATCCCAGGCTGTGTACCACAGGTGGTCTCACGATCATCTAATAGACTTTCCTAACCTCCAACTACTACCTCCATCCTCCCTGCCTCCCTCCGACCCTCCACTCAGTATGCCTCGGACAACGGAATCGGGCCAGGCCACCCCGTGACGACGGAGAGGATCTGCACCCCCGGCCCGGCAACGAGTAGGTTAAAACACCTGCCCCATGGGGTGCTACACCCAGGCTTCAGAAGAAGGAGGAGAAAGATGGCCAAAAGAGGAGGCGCCGGTACCGGAGAACGGAGGCAACCATCTAACCATTCTGCACTGAACCGACCGTTTAGGTGAGTATTATAAAGTCATTTTTACGTTCTACACAGTGGCCTGGGCACTTATATATAGTATTATGGAATGCTGTATATAAGAACCCACTGGTGGTGGCCGCCGGTTATAGTCACCAAATCTGGTGACAAGTTCCCTTTAAGTACTTTAATAAGCTGATGCCAGTAGACTTGACGCCATTTTGAGGCATAACCTCCTCCTTTAATATTATTATTATTATAAAATGTCGACTAGGTCTAGTTTTAATTCCATGTGTTATGTACAATACAGAGATATACTAGCACTCTGGCTTATGTTTTACTTCCCCTACTAAACGGCACAGATGACACTCGTAGGCCATCATGTGGTATAAATACCCTAATGACACCATGGCTTCATTCAAGTATAATTTTCAGAGAATTAAATTTTTCTGTTTTTTTTTAACATGCATAAAAACATATTTTAATCCATGATCTATTTCCATATATAACAAACATTAATGGCTTTTAAAAGGGTTATCCAGGTACTTTTGTATTTTTTTTATAGTGCTAAAGACTTACAGGTAGGTAGGGTAGGGCCCCAAAAGTCATTTTGGCCTATATGAAAAGACCAATACTATTGAAGACTTGAAATATTTGGGGGCTCCATTAGAGCTTTTGCATTATGGCCCATGAGCGTCAGGTTGCGCCACTACTGAGGGCGGCACGGTGGCTCAGTGGTTAGCAGTGCAGTCTTGTGGTGGCTCAGTGGTTAGCACTGCAGTCTTGCAGCGCTGGAGTCCTGGGTTCAAATCCCACCAAGGACGACATCTGCAAGGAGTTTGTATGTTCTCCCCGTGTTTGCGTGGGTTTCCTCCGGGTTCTCCGGTTTCCTTCCACACTCCAATGATAGGGACCTTAGATTGTGAGTCCTAATAGGAGCAGTGATGATGTCTGTACTGGACACTTAACAGATCCCTATTAGGGTTCACAATAGGATGTCTTTGGTGAGTAGGAGGAAACTGGAGAACCTGGTAGAAACCCACACAAATACTCGGAAAACATACAAACTCCTTGCAGATGTTGTCCTTGGTGGGATTTGAAACCAGGACTCCAAAGTTAACCTGTAATAATGACTTTGAGATAGTGGGGAACTGGGGCTCTTAAGCTGTCCCTCAAGCTACGGGACTCTACACTATCTCTAGTATCAGGAATACTCTTAATGGTGGAGTAGCCTGAGTCTCCTTCCTGGCTGTGCTCCTGACCAGTCCTGATCTGATTCCCCCTTCCCCCAGGGAGAAATGGGACAGGAGTGTGATGAAACCCACAGATAATGACATACAAGGGAAAACCAAAACTCTGTCACACAGCGCATACACACACAAAGGTAAAGACAATAATAGATTCAGAAGGAAACACAAAAGGAGGAAGGAAGTATAAAACAACAGGGGTAAACTCCACAATCACACCAAGCAATAAGCACAACTATCTCCAGAAAGTCTGGGACACCACTCCTCACAGACCAATATAGAAAAAACTATAGCTGGCATGGGTAGAAGGACTTCACCACCATAAATAGGAGGAGAGAAGATATGATAGATTTCTCCACAACATGTGATTAAAGGAGCAAGCAGACAAGTTTTGATTAACTCTTGCTAGCCTGCCTATGAATCAGCACACAGCAGGTCAACGCTCGAATCACCAGAGAAACTATCGGGCAGAGAGTCAGAGTCTGCAATCTGAACAGAGTCCACTGCCACCATGTCAGTTGGCAAAGTTTGTGACATAACCATTGAGATGAACTCTTTACAATGGTACGGATGAGAATCGTAGTTATGAGGATTAATAGTGAAGAGAAACGTCCCGCACCACTGGGTATTACCTTGCGGAATCACACGTTTGCTATAAGTTTGGCTCCAAAGTTAAATGTCCACCGGATGCGGGGTGCCCATCCAGATAAGAAAGGATGAATCCAAATGTTCCAGAAATGAAAATGACCGTACTCGTCCGCTGTGCCGGAATCCTCTTTATTATAAAACGTGCAGGTTAAAAGGCAGGAAGGGAACTGGGTACAGGTTCCTCGCAAGGGACGACGGCCGTTTCACCTGTAAATTAGGCTTCGACTGGTTCAAGCCTGGGTGGACCAGTCGAAGCCTAATTTACAGGCAAAACGACCGTCGTCCCTTGAGAGGAACCTGTACCCAGTTCCCCTCCTGCCTTTTAACCTGCACGTGTTACAATAAAGAGGATTCCGGCACAGCGGACGAGTGCGGTCTTTTTCATTTCTGGAACATTTGTAGTTATGAGGATTATTATTTCATATAGGGTGCACAAGGAAAGAGGTAATAGGTGCATCACGCCTATGATTCAACTGTGAACTAATAATGGTTTCTGCATATTGCGATTAAAGCTGTCAGCACCCTACAGATCTCCAACAATGTGCACCGAGCGCTGCTTGCAGCAGAAACATAAAACCTGGCAAAGCCTCTGTGACCCGTCGCCTGCACCCTTATTGCTGAGCACCAGCTATGCTTCATGCAGTATTTATAGCACACAAGCTGGCCTGGAATGCCAAGCTGACAGCGTACACTGGGCTCTAGTTACTGGTAGACAGCACTTTCCTGCGTCCTGTCCCTAAAATCCAACGTGCGTATCAGCACATTTCTGGTATAAGCTCTAATGTTCCATAGGTGACACTATACATGCTGGACCGGTGGCATGATACTGAGTGCGGCCTGCGAGAAGATATACGTAGAAGTAGGCACTTTGGAAGAAAAGGGAACTCAAAATCAGATTACCCCATGGTCTCTTCCCTATGGGCAGCTGTTCCTGTATAGGTTCCTCCCTTTTAAATCATTAAAGGGGTTGTCCCTTTAAGAAAAGACCGGTCAATGGGTGCAATTTATTCACATTTTTTCTTAAAAAAGTGCATTATTCACCTTTCTCCAAGTCCACCACTGCTGCCATTGTTTGTCTGCAGTGCTGACTTCCTGTTGATAGCCAATCAGTGAGCTCAGTGGCTCGGTGAGGTGTTCTGACTTCCTGTCGATAGCCAATCAGTGAGCTCAGTGGCTCAGTGAGGTGTTCTGACTTCCTGTTGATAGCAAATCAGTGAGCTCAGTAGCTCAGTGAGGTGTTCTGACTTCCTGTTGATAGCCAATCAGTGAGCTCAGTGGCTCGGTGAGGTGTTCTGACTTCCTGTCGATAGCCAATCAGTGAGCTCAGTGGCTCAGTGAGGTGTTCTGACTTCCTGTCGATAGCCAATCAGTGAGCTCAGTGGCTCAGTGAGGTGTTCTGACTTCCTGTCAATAGCCAATCAGTGACCTCAGTGGCTCGGTGAGGTGTTCTGACTTCCTGCCGATAGCCAATCAGTGAGCTCAGTGGCTCAGTGAGGTGTTCTGACTTCCTGTTGATAGCCAATCAGTGAGCTCAGTGGCTCAGTGAGGTGTTCTGACTTCCTGTCGATAGCCAATCAGTGAACTCAGTGGCTCAGTGAGGTGTTCTGACTTCCTGTTGATAGCCAATCAGTGAGCTCAGTAGCTCAGTGAGGTGTTCTGACTTCCTGTCGATAGCCAATCAGTGAGCTCAGTGGCTCAGTGAGGTGTTCTGACTTCCTGTCGATAGCCAATCAGTGAGCTCAGTGGCTCAGTGAGGTGTTCTGACTTCCTGTTGATAGCCAATCAGTGAGCTCAGTGGCTCAGAATGAGGCATTCTGTCTACACTGCTCACTGATTGGCTACCCCACTGCCAGTGTGACATCGGGTGCAACGGTAGATCCGGCATCATTGGGTTTATAACAAATTGGGATAAACCTCTTTAAATTTATTGTAAATATTGGAAGGAAGAGCTATTTTAAAAGTTGATCCCAGAGCTATTTTTGATAAATTGTGGCGCTGGGCAAAATTCAATGTGGGGCCGCAGATCTTAAAATAATGTACCAGCAACATAATGCTGAATTTTTGGCTAAAAATAAGAAAAATTCTTGATAAGAGCCTTTTTATTTAGTGGTAACTTTTATGGTCTTTTACTAAAGGGGCATGGATCACAGGTTACTTTTGTAAACCAACCTAAAGACACACCCCCGAGGATCCTGTATGCCACACACCCCTGTAAGAGCCATAAAAATCTGCATTAAAAAAGCCTCTGTCTATGGATGGATTAAAAAAAAACAAAAAAAAAATAGAATACTGTCAGACTAGGTATGGGGACCAACCATCCAAATGACGAAAGGGAAGGAACGGAAATCCTGTGTCTAGGGAAGGGGAAGATGGTGACCCCAGACCAAACCTACCACTGGTCCCTGGAGTCCCTCACCATAGGTTCCGCACTTATGCGCATAGCCGGATACCTGACCCTAGGTATCTCTACTGCTGGGCCCTAAATAGGGAATGCATAGGATGAGCTCTTAGTCAATCCCACTAAACACTATAGAAGACAAAAGGAGGACACACAGGGGGGGAAAAGCATGAACTACTTATCATTAGATGACTCAGGAAGAAGTTCAGCAAAGTTACAGCAACAACACCACAAATGAGTACAAGCCATCTGCCTGCAACCAGAGCTAAAATGAACTGAACAATATCACCAGCACCTGTCCAGGGAAGATGGGAGTATTTATGCCTATGGGGAATTCTGATAATCAGCAGCTGGGTGGAAGGTGAACTCCTGCTGGGTCCTAAAGGGGAAGAGATGAAAATCCAACAGGAAAGCTACCTATACCAATGAATACTAACAGCAGGAACATTAGAAAGTCAGGGAGCATTCTGGGCAGCCAAACGCTGTGACCTTTTATGGCCAGAAACCACATGTCACCTGTGACATGACAAATACTAGGGGGAGTGATGGAAATAAAATAAAAAGAAATCCTGGTTTCTTTTTACCTGGTGACAGGTCCTCCTTTAATCTCATGTGTGTGATCAGTTGACAACTATTTTTCTTGGCAGCAATTTATATTTGTTTTAGATCACAGTAAAAAAAACTTCTTCTGATAAAACACAAGGTACCGTATATTTCTGACTATAAGACGCACTGGACCATAAGACGCACTCTGGTTTTAGAGGAGGAAAATAGGAAAATAAAATTTTAAGCAAAAAATGCGGTCATGACTCACTGTTATGGGGCGAGGATCTGCTGCTGACACTGTTATGGTGGTAATGTCCCCAAATTCTCTAACTAAGGTAACCCATCCTGGTAATGATCCTCCTGCCTTGTATATGATCCCCATCCTTGTATATATGTACCCCATCCTGGTATATATTCCCATCCTGCTATATACCCCCATCGTGATATAGCCCCCATCCTGCTACATACTGCCATCCTGGTATATGCCCTTATCCTGCTATATACTGCCATCCTGCTATATACCCCCATCCTGCTATATACCCCTATCCATCCTGCTATATACCCCCATCCATCCTGCTATATACCCCCATCCATCCTGCTATATACACCCATCCATCCTGCTATATACCCCCATCCATCCTGTTATATACCCCCATCCATCTTGCTATATACCCATATCCATCCTACTATATACCCCTATCCATCCTGCTTTATACCCCATCCATCCTGATATATACCCCCATCCATCCTGCTATATACACCCATCCATCCTGCTATATACCCCCATCCATCCTGTTATATACCCCCATCCATCTTGCTATATACCCATATCCATCCTACTATATACCCCTATCCATCCTGCTATATACCCCATCCATCCTGATATATACCCCCATCCATCCTGCTATATACGCCATCCATCCTGCTATATACCCCCATCCATCCTGCTATATACCCCCATCCATCCTGATATATACCCCCATCCATCCTGCTATATACCCCCATCCTGCTATATACCCCATCCATCCTGCAATATACCCTCATCCATCCTGTTATATACCCCCACCCATCCTGCTATATACCCCATCCATCCTGCTATATACCCCCATCCATCCTGCAATATACCCTCATCCATCCTGTTATATACCCCCATCCATCCTGCTATATACTCCCATCCATCCTGCTATATACCCACATCCATCCTGCAATATACCCCATCCATCCTGTTATATACCCCCATCCATCCTGCTATATACCCCATCCATCCTGCTATATACCCCATCCATCCTGCTATATACCCCCATCCATCCTGCTATATAGCCCCATCCTGCTATATACCTCCATCCATCCTGCTATATACCCCCATCCATCGTGTCATATACCCCATCCATCCTGCTATATACCCCCATCCATTCTGTTATATACCCCCATCCATCCTGCTATATACCCCCATCCATCCTGCTATATACCCCATCCATTCTGCTATATACCCCCATCCATCCTGCTATATACCCCATCCATCCTGCTATATACCCCCATCCTGCTATATACCCCCATCCTGCGATATACCTCCATCCATCCTACTATATACCCCCATCCATCCTGCTATATACCCCCATCCATCCTGCAATATACCCCATCCATCCTTGCTATATACCCCCATCCTTCTAAATGGCCTGTATCCTGTGGCACACAAAAAAAAAACATTTATACTTACTTTTCCTCGCTCCATGCAGCATCGCTCCTCCTCCTGTCAGTGCCGGCAGCAGCGCCGCTGGAGTGTGGAGCCGTCACCGTTGTCTGCAGCATCGCTCGTCCTCCTTTCTGCCTGTCAGCTGACCTGTGTGGAGGCTAGCGGTGCGCACAGCGATGGCGTCATCCCTGTGCTCACTGCTCTCTACATAGATCAGCTGGCCGGCAGACAGGAGGACGAGCGATGCTGCAGACAATGGTAACAGGTGAGTGTACTGATTCACTGCGCCCCGCGCTTATGATGATACGCGGGGGGCAGTGAATACAGCTGCACATGATCACTCCTGGCTGTAGTTGCCAGGGGTGTCCATGCGGGCTGGCTATTAATTATGCGCGCATCCCCCGCCCATCATCCCGCCCACCTGTCAGGGCCGGCTTCAGTGCTGAGGGATGATGGGCGGGAGGATGGGTGTGCATATCAAATGAGTGGGCCCATGTGGTCACAGCAGGCTGCTACAGTCTGCTCATGGCCCCGATGATCCGCTCCACCACAGCACCCTCATTCCCCGCAGCCACATTCAGACTATAAGACGCACCCCCCACTTTCCCCCAACATTTGGGGGGAAAAGAGTGCGTCTTCTAGTCCGAAAAATATGGCAATTGGATAATTTAAAAACCAAGTTTCTTACATTTATATATATACAGCTCTGGCAAAAATTAAGAGACCACTGCAAAATTGTCAGTTTTTCTGATTTTTCTCTTTATATTTATTTATATTTATATTTGAGTAAAATGTAAATTGTTCTTTTATTCTATAAACTACTGACAACGTCTCCGAATTTCCAAGCAATAAATTTTGTATTTATTTTCTGAATTGAGAAATGGTCAAAATAACAAAACAATGCAGATAATGCAAAGAAAACAATATCATAATCATCTAGAAACAACAATACTAATAATGTTTTACCTCAGGAAGATTCAGAAATCAATATTGTGTGGAATAACCATGATCTTTAATCCCAGCTTTCATGCGTCTTGGCTGCTTTCCACCAGTCTGTCACTCTGCTTTTGGGTGACCTTATGCCACTCCTGGTACAAAAATGTAAGCAGTTCTTCTTTGTTTGATGGTTTGTGACTATCCATCTTCCTCTTGATGACATTCCAGAGGTTTTCAATGGGGTTCAGGTCTGGAGATTGGGCTGGCCATGACAGGGTTTTGATGTGGTGGTCCTTCATCCACACATTGATTGACCTAGCTGTGTAGCATGGCGCATTGTCCTGCTGGAAAAACCAGTCATCAGAGTTGGGGAACATTGCCTGAGCAGAAGGAAGCGACTGTTTTTCCAAGATAACCTTGTATGTGGCTTGATTTATACGTCCTTTGCAAAGTTTAATCTGCCCAATTCCAGCCTTGCTGAAGCATCCCCAGATCATCATCGATCCTCCACCAAATTTCACAGTGGGTGCAAGACACTGTGGCTTGTACGCCTCTCCAGGTCTCCGTCTAACCATTAGATAACCACGTGTTGGGCAAAGCTGAACATTAAACCCATCAGAGAAGATTACCTTACACCAGTCTTCTATGGTCCAATTGGGCAGATTAAACTTTGCAAAGGACGTATGAATCAAGCTGCATACAAGGTTATCCTGGAAAAACAGTTGCTTCCTTCTGCTCAGGCAATGTTCCCCAACTCCGAGGACCGGTTTTTCTAGCAGGACAATGCACCATGCCACACAGCAAGGTCAATCAATGTATGGATGAAGGATCACCACATCAAAACCCTGATCCAGACCTGAACCCCATTGAAAACCTCTGGAATGTATTCAAGAGGAAGATGGATAGTCACAAGCCATGAATCAAAGAAGAACTGCTTACATTTTTGCGCCAGGGGTGGCATAAAGTCACCAAAAAGCAGTATGAAAGACTGGTGGAAAGCAGCCAAGACACATGAAAGCTGGAATTAAAAATCATGGTTATTCCACACAATATTGATTTCTGATCTCTTCCTGAGGTAAAACATTATTAGTATTGTTGTTTCTAAATGATTATGAACTTGTTTTCTTTGCATTATAGAGGCCGTACAGCTTTCTAGTACAGAGCTACACAGCCTCCATGTGTTGTCGTATCGGCTGTGTTGGATCCCATGTATACAGAGCTCTTGCACCCTTGAAACAATGGTCTGGGGTGTAATTAGTGTCCTGTTGGTCTACAGACAATTATGTACCTGGGCTTCTTCTCAGAAACATAATGCCCAATTTTACCACCAGTAATCAGATAGTGGTGGCTCTGCATACTTGACCCGAACTGCTAAGATGACTTTTATTAGTCAAGATTCATAAGTGCAACATTTAACACACAGACATCACTTTTCAAGCACCTTCCCCATCCCCTCAATTCCTTCACAAGCTTCAAAGTGCGATTGTACCACAACATATGGTACCCTACACAGTAACAGTATCACTGTATTTATTTCCAAACCCCCCAAAATTACAATTACAATAGTGATAGCCCCTTCTGCAGCCACCATAGAACAGTAAAGTTTTCCTTGAGCAGATGTGCAACAATCAAGGTTGCAGAGGTCGTAATCAGGCTCGGGGGTACATCGACCCACCGACCCCAGCGCATAATTCAGGTGGATGTGCTCCAAGGACACATATCCAGCTGAAATACATTGTGGCACAGAGACCCATTGGGTCCTTGAGTTGCAATACACGCTACTAGGCAAACAGAGGCCGGCAGCTAATGTCGGCATGCACGTAACTGGGGGGGGGGGCATGACAGTGATGACATGCATTGTCAAAGTAGGCATGTAATGTCAACTAACGTTCACTGTGCTGGCTACAGAGGAGGATGCTAAGAAACGTGGGAGCCGGGGAGGGTGAGTACAATTGGGGTTTTTTATGCAGTGGAACATAGACTATATATACCAGGATGGGGACATATTAACCATGAAGGGGTCCAGTATAAGGACATATATGTCAGGATGGGAGATATAATACAAGGATGGGGACATATTTACCAGGAAAGGGCCCAGGATGGGTGACGTTAGTACAGGATGGAGGACATTACTACATAATGAAGGTGTAAAGGGGCAATTTGTATGTATTTTTAGATTTTAGAACGCTACAAGGGCCAATACATCAGACTAACATGCAGGGAGGTGGGGTCCCAGGTGCAAACATTGCGCCGGAGCACATCAGACTCTAGTTATGCCCCTGCCCATGAGGCACATATAATTAGTGCCCCTTTTGTGCTATGTAAAAACAAAAGCATGACTCCTCAACTCCACTTTCCAACAATCGGAATCCTTTTTCCTTCACTAGGAACAAAAGATAAAATAAAGTGACGTCATTGAGCCAATTGCAATAGTACATTCTGCTGATTCATGCTTCTTATAGGCTTGTGGTCTGGGCCTTAACGATCGTGGTCGCTGATGGTGAGACTGATTGAGCCTGTGGAGTCAGGGGGCTCACCGACATCAGCATGGCTTTCAACTGAATGTGTGTCTGAGAACAAAATTTATTGCAGGACATAAAGCCACCAACTCCAAGCACCGCAATAGCCAGATATGTTGCGGGCCAATCCGAAGCTAACAGCTGCATCTCGAAGGCGACACATCACATCTCTACCATGTGGCACCATGACCCCTGTGTGGTCTATGCAGCAAGAAGAGGATGCTGCTGTTGATTGGTGCTGGGTGGAAGTCGTGGACAAGGGATTGATTCCAGATGCTCCAGCACGCTACATGAAATATATGGTCCTGGTTGGGTGTGTGGACTTGTGTCGTGTGGGCTGTGAACCCATGTTGGTCGCATGTTGTAACGTTGGCTGGCCAGGACCAGTTGACGATTCATTGTAACAAGGAGGCCACCAGTTCATCTTAAACGACAGTGCTTTACTCAATGGTTCATCTTCAGCAACAACTTTACACACCAGATAATGAGAACGTATCTTCCAGCAAGTTGCAATTGTACGAGGCATATGCTGACACATTCTCAGTTCCCACTGAATTATTTCCAATCTTACAGGTCTTATACTGTAAGTCCCAGCAAAACCCGTCCTAACACAACAGTACAATTCGTGACGGTCATTTTCCCTTCCAGTGTCTCCACATACAGTCTCCAAGTAGAGGAAGGGGTTGGAGGCTCTGTCACTATGGCCAGAGTAGAGCCTTGTATTCCCAGACACTTCCGTATCCACATCTCTTTTCCTCGTAGAGGAGGGGGGTAAAAGGTAGACAGTAGTGCTCGATAAGAACCTTGAGCTCTCGGATACTTGGGGAGACTACGCCCAAGGAAGTCAACTCTGTTCACGTCTCAGTCCATTTAGACATGTTACCTTTCAGGCTTGAGGCCTAGTCACTATAGTCCCATACTGTGAACTCTTCTATCTGGGGACATTCCGAATGGAGGGATGGAGACCGGTCTCTAGCCTCTCGCTAGTTCTCTAGCGTTCAGTGTCTTAGTCGGCAATTAAGGATCACACTATCTTGACTCTAATATCCGTCCTTTGTTTTCCGCCACAAGTCACCGACTGTATGCGACCTTCACGGCCTGCAGACTATCCATCCATATCTATTGCACATGGATCTTCACTAACTTACTAACAGAAAACCGTCACTTTCCCTTTCAACTAACCCCTCCCATTGTGAGCTAGTCCCAACACTTAACTATCTCCTATCCCTGAAGTCTGTCAGCCACATATAATACTTACTATACATTATACTTTAAATTATACATTACATAATTCACATGGCACAGCATTTTCAAAAAATGCAGGATATAATTCACATTACACTACATGACAATACAACAATGTGATTGATGTCTTCAAGGAAAGGAACGCGACAGCAACAGTCCACCTCCTTACACTGCTTTCCATGACACCGGGAACATGAGAGAGGAACTGTTTATTTTTTTATGTGTTGGAGAAGTAAGCAACAGACCAGGAGACATTATTACTGGAAAGGTCTAGGATGGGGGACATTATTACAGGATGGGGACATTTATTACTGGATGGGGAACATTATTACAGGAAAGGTCTAGGATGAAGGACATTATTACAGGATTGGGAAAATTATTACTGGATGGGGAACATTATTACAGGAAAGGTCTAGAATGGGGACATTATTACAGGAAGTGGAAAATGATTACTGGATGTGGATTATTATTACAGGAAAGGTCTAGAATGGGGACATTATTACAGGAAGTGGAAAATGATTACTGGATGTGGATTATTATTACAGGAGAGGTCTAGAATGGGGACATTATTACAGGAAGTGGAAAATTATTACTGGATGGGGAACATTATTACAGGAAAGGTCTAGGATGGGGGACATTATTACAGGATGGGGGAAATTATTACTGGATGGGGAACATTATTACAAGAAAGGTCTAAAATAAGGACATTATTACAGGATTGGGAAAATTATTACTGGAAGGGGGAACATTATTACAGGAAAGGTCTAGGATGGGGGACATTATTACAGGATGGGGAAAATTATTACTGGATGGGGAACATTATTACAAGAAAGGTCTAAAATGAGGACATTATTACAGGAAGGGGAAAATTATTACTGGATGGGTAACATTATTACAGGAAAGGTCTAGGATGGGGGACATTATTACAGGATGGGGGAAATTATTACTGGATAGGGAACATTATTACAGGAAAGGACTAGGATGAGGGACATTATTACAGGATGGGGAAAATTATTACTGGATAGGGAACATTATTACAGGAAAGGTCTAGGATGGGGGACATTATTACAGGATGGGGAAATTATTACTGGATAGGGAACATTATTACAGGAAAGGACTAGGATGAGGGACATTATTACAGGATGGGGAAAATTATTATTGGATGGGGAACATTATTACAAGAAAGGTCTAAAATGAGGACATTATTACAGGAAGGGGAAAATTATTACTGGATGGGGAACATTATTACAGGAAAGGTCTAGGATGGGGGACATTATTACAGGATGGGGGAAATTATTACTGGATAGGGAACATTATTACAGGAAAGGACTAGGATGGGGGACATTATTACAGGATGGGGGAAATCATTACTGGACGGAGAACATTATTACAGGACATTATTGCAGGATGGGAACATTATAACAGTATGGGGACCAGAATGAGGGACTTTATTGTAGGATATAGCAAGGATGGAAATTATTACTGGATGGGGAACATTATTATAGACATTAGTGCAGGATGGGGGACATTATCACAGTATGGGGACCAGAATGTTGAACATTATTACAGGATTGGGAAAATTATTACTGGATGGGGAACATTATTACAGGAAAGGTCTAGTGTGGGGGACATTATTACAGGATGGGGGAAATTATTACTGGATGAAGAACATTATTACAGGAAAGGTCTAGTATGGAGGACATTATTACAGGATGGGGTAAATTATTACTGGATAGGGAACATTATTACAGGAAAGGTCTAGGATGGGGACATTATTACAGGATGGGGGAAATTATTACTGGATGGAGAACATTATTACAGGACATTATTGCAGGATGGGAACATTATCACAGTATGGGGACCAGAATGAGGGACTTTATTGTAGGATATAGCAAGGATGGAAATTATTACTGGATGGGGAACATTATTATAGACATTAGTGCAGGATGGGGGACATTATCACAGTATGGGGACCAGAATGTTGAACATTATTACAGGATTGGGAAAATTATTACTGGATGGGGAACATTATTACAGGAAAGGTCTAGTGTGGGGGACATTATTACAGGATGGGGGAAATTATTACTGGATGAAGAACATTATTACAGGAAAGGTCTAGTATGGAGGACATTATTACAGGATGGGGTAAATTATTACTGGATAGGGAACATTATTACAGGAAAGGTCTAGGATGGGGACATTATTACAGGATGGGGGAAATTATTACTGGATGGAGAACATTATTACAGGACATTATTGCAGGATGGGAACATTATCACAGTATGGGGACCAGAATGAGGGACTTTATTGTAGGATATAGCAAGGATGGAAATTATTACTGGATTGGGAACATTATTGTAGGACATTATGGTAGGATGCGGACATTATCACAGTATGGGAGCCAGAATGAGGGACATTGTTGCAGGATGGAAATTATGACAGGATAAAGGCCACGATGCAGATATTACAATGGGTATGGAAATTATTCAGACCCCTTTAATTTTTCACTATTTGTTCTATTGCAGCCATTTCGTAAATTCAAAAAAGTTCATTTTTTCTCATTAATGTGCACTCTGCACCCCATCCCCCTTCTTGACAGAAAAAAAAGCAAATGTAGAAATTTTGCAAATTTATTAAACAAGAAAAACTGAAATATCCCATGGTCATAAGTATTCAGACTCTTTGCTGAGTATTGAGTAGAAGCACCCTTTTGAGCTAGTACAGCCATGACTCTTCTTGGGAATGATACAACAAGTTCTTCACCCCTGGATTTGGGGATCCTCTGCCATTCTTCCTTGCAGATCCTTTCAGTTCCATCAGGTTGGATGGTGAACGTTGGTGGATGCCATTTTCAGGTCTTTACAGATATTCTCAATTGGGTTTAGGTCAGGGCTCTGGCTGGGTCGGTCAAGAATGGTCACAGAGTTGTTCTGAAGCCACTCCTTTGTTATTTTAGCTGTGTGCTTAGGGTCATTGTCTTGTTGGAAGGTGAACCTTCAGCCAAGTCTGAGGTCCAGAGCACTCTGGAAGAGGTTTTCTTCCAGGATATCTCTGCACTTGGCCACATTCATATTTCCTTCAATTGCAACCAGCCATCCTGTCCCTGCAGCTGAAAAACACCCCCATAACATGATGCTACTGTGGCGCCCCTGACCTGGTCAGGCACCACTGAGTACAGCACCGATGCTGGGTCAGTACAAACAGGTAATCCCAAAGGCTGACTAGGGTGTGTATGCACAGGCACGAAGTACCCAGGACACACACACAACTGAGGGGGTGTAGCCCTCGCGTCTCAGCTAGTGGTGGAGTAGTGGGACTAGAGACAGCAGTGTGCAGTGGCAGTCAAAGGAGTAGGAGTGGAGCAGCCGAGTCTGAGGTGCAGACGCAAGTGAGCGGACACCAGTCAGACCCTGCACCTGTAGTGGCTGCTGGCGGGGGAGTTCAGTCACCAGAAGTTGGACAGAAAGACGCTATGGAAATCAGCTAGTCTGGAGGACACTGAGGGAACCAGCTGGTCGTGTACGGAGACTTCTGGAGGGCTAGGCACGCAGGGGAAACAGGTTCCCAAAGTAGGCTCAAGTTTAACTACCTGCTAAACCTGCCGGTGGAGTGGACAATAAGTCCCACACCAACCATCACAGAGCCCGAGCATCAGCAGCAATTAGGGGGCACATAAGGAGGATTGAGCCTGGAGCCATCTTAACCTTGGTCCACGCTGCCAGCAAACGGGTGTGAAAGGGGAGGAAGGCAACCACGACTTCCCTGGATGAATCCCACAGTACTCTAAGTCAGGGGTTGTCCGAAACAAGAAGTGCTAGGTAGGCAAGTCAGCAGTCACCCCTATGTCGGCCTGAAGGATACCTGGTTCCATTGAGTTCACCATAGCATCGCCCCGGGTTGCCTCACTCTACCACCAGAAAGTGAGTAAAAACCCTGAAAGACATTTCTGGACTGTGTGTGAGTTCTTCTGCAACCTGTGGTACTAAGAACTTACACTTGAGCCCCTGGGGCCAGCCTCACTCTCGGGAGGCCACATCATCTAACTGCACATACCATCAGCCCCAGACGCTCGTTAAACTGCAGTGGCGGTCACCCCCTGACCGCAACACCAAGAGTGGCGTCATGATTCCTATTAAAGTTAACCTGACCTACCTGTTGCCGGAAAATTCCCATCACATGAAGACCCTGAGGCGACCTGCAGATGAGGGGCTTTACACTGCCACCACCATGTTTCACTGTTGGGATTGTATTGGGCAGGTGATGAGCAGGGCCTGGTTTTCTCCACACATACTGCTTAGAATTATCACCAAAAGATCTATCTTCATCTCATCAGACCAGAGAATCTTATTTCTCATAGTCTGGGAGTCCGTCATGTGTTTTTTTGCAAACTCTGTGGGCTTTCATGTGTCTTGCACTGAGGAGAGGCTTCTGTCGGGCCACTCTGCCATAAAGGCCCGACTGATGGAGGGCTGCAATGATCGAAGAATTTGTGGAACTTTCTCCCATCTCCCTACTTACTGCATCTCTGGAGCTGAACCACAGTGATCTTGGGGTTCTAATTTACCTCTCTCACCAAGGCTGTTTTCCCACAATTGCTCAGTTTGGCTGGACGGCCAGGTCTAGGAAGAGTTCTGGTGGTCCCAAATGTCTTCCATTTAAGGATTATGGAGGCCACTGTGCTCTCAGGAACCTTGAGTACTGCAAAAATTATTTTTGTAACCTTGTCCAGATCTGTGCCTTGCCACAATTCTGTCTCTGAGCTCCTTGTGTAGTTCCTTTGGCCTCATGATTCTCATTTGGTGTGACATGCACTGTGAGCTGTGAGGTCTTATATAGACAGGTGTGCGTCTTTCCCAATCAGGTCCTATCAGTTTAATTACACACAGCTGGACTCCAATGAAGGAGTAGAACCATCTCAAGGAGGATCACAAGAAAATGAACAGCATGTGACTTAAAATGAGTGTCTGAGCAAAGGGCTGAATACTTATGACCATGTGATATTTCAGTTTTTCTTGTTTAATACATTTTAAAAAATTTCAATATATCTTTTTTTTTTGTGTCGCGATGGGGGATGGGGTGCAGAGTGTACATTAATGAGAAAAAAATGAACTTTTTTGAATTTACCAAATGACTGCAATGAAACAAAGAGTGAAAAATTTAAAGGGGTCTGAATACTTTCCGCACCCACTGTATAACAGGATGGAGGCTAGGACAAGAACAATAGTACAAGATTGAGGCCCGGTTGGGTGACATTATTATAGGAAGGGGTAGATTATTATAGAAAAAGGGACATTATTACAGGAATGGGAGCCAGGACAGATGAGATTATTACATGGGCCCTTCCATCTAATTAATATGCTTGTGGGGGCCAAAATCCAGTTATGCCACTGCCTGCAGCAAGCCAGGAGGAAATAGACATTTTTCTTGTTTCTGGATGTTTTCGAAAATAGAACCGGCTACGGGTAGCCCCTCTACCCTTTGGGCCACAGTCCCCAGTGACTTCAATTGTTATGCTCTTGACAATGGTATTAAGAAAGAACACCTTTGTATAAATAGAGTCCGATGAAATTTGATGCAATTTTTTTTACAACTATTTTTTTCCACAATCTAATACAGCTAGAGCCTGGGTGAGACTGTTATCTTTGGACTCAATAAAGCTGAGCCTCCTTATACTTGTGTGTGCATATGTGGCGCCCCTGAGGCTTCAGTCGCCACAGGTTACTGCACCTCACTTAAGGTGCGGCACTCATCCTGGGTCCAGAGTAGGTCGGTTCCACAATACACAAACTTATACATAAAGTCCGGTTGCCCTCCCCATTGGGGACCGGGCTAGGGTCGGGTCTTATGGTAGTCACCAAACATGGGGGGCTGCCCCCCACTAGTGTCAGGGAACCGGGGGGGAGGAGCAGCCACCAGGGGGAGTTAGAAGCTGATACAACAGTGAGGAGTTCTCCAGCAGGAGAGGAAAGGAGCAGACGGGTTTTTCAGTAGTTACTGTGGGACAGAGGAGACAATACGGTCACCGAGGGGAGTGCTTCATTGTTCCCTAGGGACCGGCGTAGTGCAGGATGCAGAGCCCTAGGGTGGAACAGACTTTACGTTGTATCACCAGAATCTGCAGAACAGGGGGATTGTATGTCCTTCTGGCCCCCACCAGTTCCCGGAGCACAGTGGCACATAGGGTCCGGAGTCGAGATTAAAAGTCAGACCCCTCCGCGGTCTTATGTCACCTGCACACGGAACGGGAGATAAAACTACAAGAACTGGGGTTCCCAAGTAGCTACAGGCCACGGGGATTCATTCTTAAAAGTGCAAGAAGGAAGGGCCCACAGACTACCGGACTGATTCTGACCTCCGAAGGATTCGGGATCAGCTGGGGCCCATCACGGCAGAGATCGGTACCCTGAGGCAGCACTTGAACTGTGAGTAAAAAGACCTGGAACCGCAGCAGCTGACTCAGCCTCTTATTGCCGGCACCGTCGTCCCACACTTCGGCGCTAACAGCCATGACTTCAACCTCCATCATCCTTCATGGGGCCCGCTCCACCTGTGGGGAGCAGAACCATCCTTGCTGCGACACCACCAGCCCCGGAGGACATCGTCCACAGCGGCGGCTAATCCCCAGCCGCTTACCACAGGTGGCGTCACGAGACAAACTACTATTCCATCATCCTCCCTTTTATTGTACACCTCGGGTCCATAGAGCTGGGCAGGGCCACCCGTAACATCCCCCTGACCCGACATCACTGGCCCGGCGACGAGTATATTTAACCCTTTGCCCCTTGGGTGCTACACATATGCATACAGGTGTCCAATACCAAGCTTGTATTTGGGTACAGAGTCAATAAGAACACGGCACTTGTCACAATGAACGGCACAAGTCTTATAAGTCCTAAGTATAGCTACACAACTGAGGCATGTCAGACTCACTAGTAACGTGTCTCGGAGCTGCCTTCAGTGACCTTTTGCACAGAGTGGATCACAAATATGGTCATGAAGGGATATGTGCCATCATCTCTTTCTATATTAGCGGCACTGTAGGGCTGCATCTATTGGCTGAGAGGTAGAAGGTTCCCTCTGAGCATGTGTTGCTATCAATCACGCCTGCCTTGAGTATTGGACTCTTTTTCTCAAGGCTTTTTCTTCTTCAGTTTTGCCGTTGTCTGCTGACGTCTTCTTGTCTCCCACCCAAGATCTTCCTTTTTACTGGATTATTAAGGAATGAGAACTGTTTCTTGGGATTGAACTGATTTAACTTTCTGGAAAGTTTCTTCATCTGGTTGTCACCTCTGTGCTGACGGGAAGGACACTGACTCTGCTGGTAGATTTCTGAAGTTGATTTCTGCTTTTCGTTAAGATGGCCTCACAGAAAGTGTGGCTGCTGTGCCTTCTAGTCACTGCGATTTGCTCCTTTCATGTGAATTTACTGCCGGGAGTTCAAGGGCAGGCACAAGGAGCAGTGAAGGATGATGATGATGACGATGATGATGATAAAGCTCATGTAGATCATGATGCGGATGATGATGATGACGATGATGATGACGATGATGATGGAGACAATAAAGACGATGACGACGACGATGATGATGACGACGATGATGATGATGATGACGACGATGATGACGACGATGATGATGACGATGATGATAAAGATGATGATGATAAAGATGATGATGATGACGATGACGATGATGATGACGACGACGACGATGATGATGACGATGATGATGATGATGACGACGATGATGATGACGACGATGATAAAGATGATGACGATGATGATGACGACGATGATGACGACGACGATGATGACGACGACGACGATGACGACGACGATGATGACGACGACGACGATGATGACGACGACGATGACGACGATGATCAAATAGTAAAAAAGCAAGAAGATGATGATGACGACGATGATGATGATGATGATGACGATGACGACGACGATGATGATGACGACGATGATGACGACGATGATGATGACGACGACGACGATGATGATGACGACGACGACGATGAAGATGACAAGCACAAAAAACAGGAAGCTGATGATGACGATGACGACGATGATGATGATGATGATGATGATGATGAAGGTAACTAAGACTAAAGTGTTTCATATATTTTGAAAATTAATAGGGATCATCTGAAGTTTAATATTTCACTCTATTGGAAATGTATCATCAATATTTTTCTACATGAGAAAATCTTTGTATGTAAAATGTCCGTTGTCAGCTAGCAGCGTTAGCTCACCAGCTTTATTTAACCTATGGCTGCCGGCATGACCAAGATTCCTAAAAAAAAAAAAATTTGAGCTTTGAGCATTGAGCTTCTGCCGCTGTTTGCTATGTCTTCGTTGCTTTATTTATGGCAAAATCACTGGGACATTGGTATGGACTGGACTGAAGTTCTACTGGAGGACCAGCTCACTTTGGGACACTACAAATGGCGGCTTACAAATTACTAATGAGTTAAATTGTTTACCGTAACCCTTTATGGAACAAAGCAGTGAAAAGGATGTCAGATAAAACACTAAATCCATATAATAAAATGGCTTTAACTTCCATCTTTTAATCTTTCTCCACCGGCTTATAATAATGATGATGATGTTGACGTATCAAAGGTTGAATGGTTTCTTAGCCAATGGTCTCCAACCTGTAAGTGTTGGGTCAACTCATGATGGGTGATGTACTTTTGCAGGTGGTTGTAGTTCTTCATGAAGGCCACAGTCTTGGGCTGTATTCACACATCATTTTTGCCAAGGTCTGTAATTCATGGACCAGCCACGAGTCTCCTGAGCCAAACCCATATATGAGGCTATCAAGTTTGGATCAAGAAACGCGCGGCATGTGTGAATCCGGCCTTAGTCGTTGGAGGTATTTTATGACCTATATATTGTATTCTTTATACAAATGTTATAATTGTGTAATATTTTTATGTTCATTTAAAGGGGTATTCCAGCTAAAGACATGGGATTAGACGGTGAGAAAAGTGCACCAAGTGGAGTAACTATAACCCAAGCTAAGGGTTCAGTCGCTCCCAAATTCTGGGGCCTAAAATGCAAAATCCAATACTATGTATGATGTGTAAGAGTTGGAACATTTAAGAGATTTTTCTTTGGAGGCCCGAAATCTTCCAGTTGAGCCTCTGGTGGACCATGTCAATCTGGAGACTTTTGAGAAGTGGATCCCATTTCCGCACAGTCACTCCCAAACCCATGAGTGATCTCACTAAGAACAGGGATGGGAGAAGGGGGTTTCTATCATTCCTGTCCAATTGCCAGGCACTTACCAATTTGACTTTTAGGACTCACTGTTCTCTAGCTGGAAAACCCCTTTAAGGCTAGTTTCACACATCCGGCTTTTCGCCGGTTTGCTGGATTCGGCGCACACCAGTACAGTGTACACAGTACAGTGGCAGTGCTGTAACTTCTAGGTCACATGCTCCGGTCACATGACAGCATGTGACCGGAGCTTGTCACGCTGCCATTGTACTGTATACACTGTACTGGAGTGCACCGAATCTGGCAAATCGTCGAAAAGCCGGATGTGGATGTGTGAAACTAGCCTAAGAAAATATGAAGGGCGTACATAGCGGCTCTGTATCAGAGTGGCATTGTAAAGCACCTTGTCATGCTACCTCTTCTGCCTCTCTCTTAATACAGGTTGAGAGCGCTGTTCTGTATCTCGACTGATTAAAGGGGCTGTCTAGGATTAGAAAAATATGGCTGTTTTCTTTCACTGCTGACAATGAGTTGAAGTGAATGGAGCTGAGCTGCAATTCTGCACTCAACCTGTGGCCAAGGGTGGCACTGTTTTTGAGGAAAAAAACAGCCAAGTTTTCTAACCCCGGCCAACTCCTTTATGATCTCCTTTTCACTGTTTCCTTTAAGGGGTCCCCTCTACCTTTGCCGCTTACTAAAGAAATTAGTCTCCCTGGTATATGTCCTATAAAGGTGCCTATACCTTACAGAATTAGATAATATATAAACCTGCTATAGACATCACATAAACAACTTTCCTACATAGGGTCCTCT